>NC_061121.1:54683460-54983460 GCF_002878395.1 Capsicum annuum | reverse complement strand
CTACCCCAGTGAGTAAATCTATCATAGCCCGATAGGTATACAGGAACTGTCTGGTTATAATATCTCAGAAAGTTACTTCAGCAGACCTAGTAGAGATAGAGATGGAAGATTTTGATGTCATTCTCAACATAGATTGGCTTCATTTATGCTTTGTCTCAGTTGATTGTAGAAACAGAATTGTTCATTTTCAGTTTCCAAATGAACCAGTCCTTAAATAAGAGGGGTAGTACCACAATGCTTAAGCATTAGTTGATTTCATACCTTAGAGCGAGAAAAATGATATCTAAGAAATGTATCTATCATTTTGTATGAGTCAACAACTCTTGTTCTGAGACTCCTAGTATTGAGTCAGTTCTAGTAGTAAAGGAATTCTCAGATGTGTTTCCTGAAGATATTCTCAGAGTTTTTCCTATAAGAGAAATATACTTCGGAATAGACTTTTTTCCAAACACTCAGCCTATATCTATTCCACCATAGAGAATGGAACCTACAAAACTTAAGGAATTAAAAAATAGTTAAAGGACCTTTTAGATAAGGGGTTTATTAGACCCAGTATTTCCCCGTGGGGTGCACCAGTCTTATGCTTGTGTAAGAAAGACAGTTCTCTTAGAGTGTGTATAAACTACCGTTAGTTAAACTAAGTCACAGTCAAGAATAAATACCCATTTCCTAGGATTGATAACTTTTTTGACCAATTTCAGGGTGCCAGTTACTTTTCTAAGATAGACCTCAGATCAGGCTATCATCAACACAGAGTCAGAGAATATGACATTCTGAAAATAGTTTTGTGAACCCAATATGGTCAATTTGCATTTCTAGTCATGTCCTTTGGTCTTACAAATTCTCCAGCAGCTTTCATAGACTTTATAAACCGCGTGTTCAAGCAGTACTTGGACATATTTCTTATAGTATTCATCGGTGACATTCTTTTTGATTCTCGTAGCAAGAATGATCATGCAGATCACCTCAGAATCGTACTTCAAACTTTTAGAACTCATCAGTTGTTCACCAAATTTAGTGAGTGTGAATTTTAGCTAAGGCCAGTAGCATCCTTGGTCATATTATTTCTGGTGAGAGCATTAGAGTTGATCCTTAAAAGACTAAGGCAGTTAGAAACTTTCCTAGACCTATCTCTCCATCAGATATCCAAAGTTTCGGGTTTAGCTGGCTATTATTATTGGTTTATTGAAGGGATTTCGTCTATTGCATCCACCATGTCCAAATTGAATCAGAAGAAAGTCCAGTCTCAGTGGTCAAATTCTTGCGAGAAGAGTCTTCAGGAGTTGAAAACTCGACTCACCTCAGCCCCAGTCTTGACTCTACCAGATGGTTCAGATGGGTTTGTTGTGTACTGTGATGTCATCCATAGTAGGTTTGGATTGTGTTCTCATGTAAAGACATAATTTCATAGCCTATGCCTCAAGACAGTTTAAGCCTCATCAGAAAAATTACCCAACTCATGATCTTGAGTTAGTAGCTATAACGTTTGCCTTAAAGATTTGGAGGAACTATTTGTATGGGGTACATGTTGATGTGTTCACAGAACACAGAAGCTTAAAGTATGTATTTTCTCAGAAAATTTTGAATTTGCATCAGAAAAGGTGGTTAGAATTGTTGAAAGATTATGATATGAATGTTCTATATCATCCATCAAAGGCCAATGTAGTGGCTGATGCTCTTAGTAGATTGTCGTTGGGTGGTGTTATTCATGTTGAGAATGATAAGAAGAAGTTAGTTTAGGAAGTTCATCAGCTTGCCCGACTAGGTGTCCGCTTAGTCAATTCAGCAGAAGGCAGTGTGTGGGTGTAGAATAGTTCAGAATCATCTCTAGTTTCTGAAGTAAAGGAAAAGCAGGATTGAGATCCCAGTCTTTTTAAGTTGAAAGAGTCAGCAGAGATAAAAAAATAGAGGTTTTCTACCAAGGGGGAGATGGTGTGTTGTGTTGTGTTGCCAGGTTCATTTATGTGTGCCAGGTATATATGACTTGAGACAATGAATTCTTGTTGAAGTGCATGGTGCGCGATATTCTATTTATCTAAGGACCACTAAGATTTACCACGATTTGTGGGAGATCTATTGGTAGAGTTGGATGAAAAGGGATATTGTAGAGTTTGTAGCTAAGTGCTCTACGTGTCAACAAGTTTATATTGTGTACCAGAAGCCTGGTGGGTCCATACAGGAGTTTAGTATTCCCATATGTAAATGGAAGGAAATGAACATGGACTTCGTGATGGGTTTGCCTCGTACCCGTCATCAGCATGATTCCATTTGGGTTATCATAGACTGGATGACCAAATTAGCTTATTTCTTGCTAGTTCATACTTGCTATTCAATTGAGGACTATGCCAAAATCTATATCAGAGAGTTGTTCAAGTTACACAGAGTCCCAGTATCCATCATCTCAGCTAGAGGTACCTAGTTTACCTCTCATTTCTGGAAAGCATTCCAAAAGGGTCTTGGTACCCAAGTTTATCTCAATACAGCCTTCCACCCTCATACAGATGGTCAAGTAGAAAGGACCATTCATACTCTAGAAGATATGTTAAGAGCCTACGCTGTTGATTTTAAAGGTATTTGGGATGACCACTTGCATTTGATCAAATTCACATACAATAATAGTTATAACTTAAATTCATATGGATCCATTTGAGGCTCTTTATGGTAGGAGATATAGATCTCCAATTGGTTGGTTCGAGGTACGTGAAGTCGTAGTATTAAGGCCTGACTTAGTGTTTGATGCCTTACAGAAGGTTCAGTTGATCAGAGAAAGGCTTAGGGATACCCAGATTCGACAGAAATCGTATGCAGATAAGAGGAGAAAGGATCTCGAGTTTGAGATTGGTGATTTTGTGTTCTTGAAAATCTCTCTTATAAAGGGGGTAAAGAGGTTCGGTAAGAAGGGAAATCTCAGTCCCCGTTATGTCAGTCCTTATAAAATTCTCAGTCGTTTTGGAAAGGTAGCTTATGATGTCAAGTTACCTTCAGATCTAGCTTCAGTACACCCAGTATTCCACGTCTCCTTGCTAAAGAAATGAATTGGTGACCCAACAGTCATAGTTTCCTTAGAGGGCATAGATATTTAGAATGATCTCTCTTTTGAAGAGGTTCTAACCTAGATCCTTGATCTTTAGATTCGCATATTGAGGAACAAAGAAGTTCCCTTAGTAAAAGTTCTTTGGCGGAATTAGTCCGTTGAGGGAGGAGCTATTTAGGAAGTAGAAGTGGATATGCAGACCAAGTATCCTAACCTCTTTTCCATAAACTCGAATTCAGTTTAAGTTAACATTCTTCCTTAACTCTACTTACTTCTATGTTTAGTCACAGTTATAAACTTGGTGTTCTTTACCATTAAATATCCAATCATTCAATCACGAATCAGTTCAGTTATGTACCCATGCATCAGATATGCATGTTTAGTATGAGAACCCAGCTTGTGAGTAGTTTCAGTCATATACCCATGCATCATATATGCATGTTTAGTGGGTAAGCTCAGTCTATCAGTGTTTCTCAGCTTAATCAGTCTCATTTGAGGTCGAATGTTCCTAAAGGGGAGATATTGTAATACCCCATATTTTCCTAAGTTAAATTAACTCCCAGTATATGAGTTATACAATATAATTTATTTTAAAATACTCCATATTTTTTAGTTTGGAGCATACCAATGCATAGGAAATTCAGTTAGCTTTCCAACGATATAAAAATTGACTAAATTCGATACCTAGGCGATGAGTTAGAGCCATTTTAGTAAAATAGTATGCCAACTGGCACTTCAGCTCATCGCGGAGGGATGCCAAAGGGCAATTGTCAAAAAATAGTGAGCCAACGCGATAACCCCACATCACTGTGAGCTTCAAAGTCTCATCTAGTGTGGCACGCAATACCATTGCGCCACCAGTTATTTTTATAATTGTCATTTTCCAGTGTCTCCTCGCGATCATGGCGCGTCGCACCAATAGTTAAATCAGGGATTATCAATTAATTCTGAGTTTTAAATTCCAAGGGATTTTGGGTTTTTTTGTCTTATTCCAATCAGCCTAAACATGAGATTAAAGCCCTAAATAGCCTAATATCTTACTATTTGCTCACATATCTCAAGAAAGAAATCATTCTCTCTTAATCAGAAAACCCTAGCTCTCAAGAAATCAAGAACAAAGCTCAAGAAACTCACCAAGAACCCCAAGAACTTATCAATTCAGGTATGTTAGGTGTTCATTCATGGGTTCCTTTTACCCATGAAGCCCAAGAACCTCTTTTTAAATTACAAGTTATAGATCCATGATTCTAATGCTTGAAATTGATTGTACGTATATCTATGATGTTAATTAGGTTTTCAATCCATGATTATGATAATATTCATGAAAATAGAATAGTATTTATGGGGAATTATGTGAATTGCATGTTAAACCCATGAATTTGCAAGTTTGGGCATTTTAGTTGCAATGTTTATATGTTATCCATGATTATGTGCATTAAGTTGTGCTCCCCAAGTGTTTGATAGAATGACCATGTGAATTAAATGATGCAATCATACCATGCCAGTATATGTACAAGCTTATTCCCTACAAGTTTTTGATAAAATATCTCTATGAATGAATTAGGGACAAGTAATTATTGTTATGTCTTTCAAGATTATGTTATGCTTTATTTTTCATGCTATCGAGTCCTAGGGGTATTTAATACCTGACAATCTAGCTGTTTACCTGGAGCCAGTATCAGTTATAGAATAGTATCAGTCATTTCATGATCAGTAGAATTCAGTTAGCCACAGAAATCAGTAGACTCAGCCAGTTACAGAACGTAGGAAAACTTAGTAAACCTTGTATCAGTCCAGTCCAGTTCAGTGTCATTCGGTTGGGAGTAGGATTCAACACCGAGTAAACCCAAGGATGGGGGGCTCACCTGCCAGTAGAGGGTGTGATCCTTAGAAGCAATCCTTGCATTCCAGAACTACGTAGCCAGCGTAGGTTGAGACATTAACCTGCCAGTTGAGGGTTGATGAGGTATTTAAACCTGCCAGTTGAGGGTAACTCTTTAGTGTCTTTACCCGTGGCATGGTTCTGACACATTTAGAGTTGGGGTTACAGGTTGGACCCTAAATTTATTCAGAGAAAGGGCATTTTAGTTTGATGATTACTTCCCACAGTCTTCATTTCAATCTCAGTATAGAACTCAGTTCCGATCTACAAAATCAAGACTGTTAGATACAGTCAATCAATTTCAGTAACTTATTTATTAGTAATCTTAGATATCGATTACTCAGTTATCAAAACTCAGAACTCAGCTTCAGTAAAAGCTCAGTTACAGCATACACATATATGGATAGTATTACATACTCAGTATTTACAGCAGTTTCAGTTATCCATGTACTCTCATATTCAGTTACTCTATATCATTTAGTCAGTTATTGTTCATACATATAAACCCTTGCATTCAATCTTACCTCCTCTAGCATACAAGTACATCCCTCGTACTGGCATATACTCTTTCTTTGTACTATGATGTCTCATATTATAGGTTCGGATGCTCAGGTTCCTGACCATGCATAGAAAGATCCAGTTATCAGCAGCAGCTTCAGTAGTGAGTCCTCATCTATCGAGGACATATTTTTATTTCAATATGTCAGTTTATTAGTAGTTTAGTAGTCGGGGTTAGTTGGAGTCATGTCCCATCAAATCTATACTCAGATAGTTCAGTTAGAGGTAGCCAGTTCAATTAGAGGTTTTTCAGACTAGACTTTCAGACAGTATTCAGTTTTACAGATTATTATTATAGTTAATATTCTTTATCAGTATTTCAGATTTTGATCCTTATGGCATTTCAGCCTATTTTTTCATAGTTATAATAGTATTAATATTCAGTGCTCACAGCAGATATCAATCATGATTTAGTTTATGGTCCTTCGAGGTCTTAAACACCGTGTAGCGTCTGGGGTACAGACTCAGGGTATTATAAGAACCTGACTTACCTCCACTCACCTGTGATTGGGCACTGTATGCTAAAAAATTATCACCACCTTGCAGATGCCTATCACCCGAATGCCTCGGGTAAAGAGCGCTAGCAGTAGAGAAGGAACTAGAACTTCCCCACTTCTTCTTCAACCATTTTCCTCTATCTCAACCACCCTACTGCTGAGGACCACTCTACTCAGAAAACCTACTCCACTTACTCATTCTTTCCCCAAACTCTGCCTGTTTTTTATTTTCTTCCTCCACCTACTGCATGTGGACAACCAACCTCAAAATATCCATATCCATGATCAACAAAGTAGTCTTACTTTCAAGGATTAGATCCCGAGATAGCCCTTCAAATCTTGAGATAGCCCAGAAGTGAACTTTCTCATTCTCGCCCTCATGTCGTCCACCAAATTAGGAGCATACCTTGATAGTTGATGAAACTTCAAGGCATATTCCTTGACAGACATTTTACCTTGCTTGAGATTCACTAACTCCTCCATCTTTGATTGTCTCAACTTTTGAGAAAAGAAACGATCCAAAACAACATTAGAAAAAGCATCCCATAAGAACAACTTTTCCATATCACCTCTATCCTTAGCCCACTCCTCATACCATTGGTACGAAATATCTGTGAGCTAATAAGTTACAAAGATTACACCTTCTATATTAGTGGCTTGCATCACCCTTCTCAATTTTATACAATAAAGTTTGAGGATCCTACTCTACCTTCAAACCAATAAAAGTAAGAGGATTCAGCTACATAAACTGGCCAACCCTTGTGGCCTCAGCAAACAACCCATCAGACGCATCCCGTTCATCCTGAGCAGCAACCAACTGAGCAATAACATGAACAGATTGTCAAAATTCTGCATTAGTCACCTCACCTTAAAGAAAATTAGTATCAATCAGAGAAACTTCAGAACAATCAAGGATGGGACCCTGAGAAGGAGTGCGATCTAAAGGTGTAGGATGTACCCCTCAATATCATCCCCAGATGGGATAGATGAATTTCCTTTTGTTTTAAATCATCAAGGCATGATCTAAAAAGTGAAAAAACAAGGATTAGAGAAGATTCTAAGAC
Organism: Capsicum annuum; assembly: GCF_002878395.1. Classification (NCBI taxonomy): domain Eukaryota; kingdom Viridiplantae; phylum Streptophyta; class Magnoliopsida; order Solanales; family Solanaceae; genus Capsicum; species Capsicum annuum. The sequence goes on along the minus strand of NC_061121.1, from coordinate 54,976,425 downwards.
TTAGACTCTAAGTTCGAAAATAGAATACCAAGAAAGTGAAACATTGCTAAATGCCCTGTGGTGTCTCTCTTATAAGTGTGGCGTGCAACATACCCCCTAAAAGGGACCCTACTAGACATGAATTTGTAGAATCCTAATTGACCAAGAACCTTAAGCTCTGATACCAACTTGACAAGACCCGACCTAGGGCCTTAACGTAATGGGCGTCCCAAGTTTGACCAAGATCGGAGACCACCCTCATCACCCAACCCAACCTCCAGCTGCCTGCCCTGGGTTGGCTGAATTTCCAACATATAACAAGATAACGTAACTAACCCAATTGAGTCTGACCGTCCCATACCAACCGTCTAACCATACCAAGCCAAACCACCATAGATCTAACTATAACCAAGTAAGTTCCAGTAATAATTAAATAATCCCAAAATAAAATACGATGAACAGTGAGAAATTTTGTCTAATGATGCCATCCCCAATACCAATACCAATACCATTACTAAGCTTACCACAAATATTGATCCCGCCTATACCAACCCATAGTAGTTCCATAAAAAGCCTCTAACCAAAAGAATACAAATATCTAATTGGGACACACCCCCAACCACAGCGAAAGCCAATATCCATAAATAATTCAGAGCATGAAATATAGATGGAAGCCCATCACTTCAATCCAAAGCTGACCCATGAGTGTCCGAATGCTAAGAAGGAGGGGTAGAATGACCGATTCCTACATCGCATGGGGATATAGCCACCCAAAGATAGGTTAGTGGGTGAACGCTAGCATGAACTCAGCATAAGGATAGAATAATGCCAATTATAAAGACAAGTAAAACCATCCATTTGCACACAAACTATACATATATATATAACTATACTGGGGAAAGGAACTGAGTTTGGCATACCATTTAAAACCTTTACCTGGTCTATGTAGAATTTGTCATCCTAAAACCACCCACGGTCTGTATGGGTTCAGCTCCCTCTATTGAAAGGGCCCTAGTACGTAAAGTCGTACGACCAGAGAATAGAACCTGGGATGCCTAGTACATCCCCAAACATATAATGTGTGTCATTAGGTACACGGTCACAAGGACCAACCTCATGTCGGAAAACATAAGTTTCCATTTTAGGTCCCCCTGGGACCTCCACCTTCCATGACTTTGCTACAATCCCCCTTTAAGCCCATTTTAATTTTTTTCCAACCAAACCATTATTCCATTATTATTAACCGAGGCTATTAGATAGTGGTATCATCATACCGACTGTAACTTGTAAGTATTGTCCTTAGCTAAACCTTTTTGAGATCAAAAAATTCCCATCTACCCATAGATCATAGTATCCAATTAACTTGTGCGATTCTCATGTACCCCACAAGCATTGTTATAGGCATTTTATAAAAAACATTGGGGGCACAGTATTTCGAAAACCAAAGTCTTTTACCAAATAACCATTTCCATGCAACCAATTATTTAAAACCACCATTAAATCATATAAAAGCATAATTAAAATATGGGAAAACCATAACCAAGCATTTATAACTAAAACCTCTAAATTATATTTGAAAACCCAAAATCAAACAACATTCAAATCATGAAAATATTGTATAAAATCATTCCTTCAATTAGAACTAACAATGAAGGAAAAGAACATGCCTCAAACCAAGATGATGATGGAGAGAAATCATCAAGACAAACCCAATTTACTCCTTAAGATAAAACCCTAGCTTCCTTTACCCAAGAACTCTAGAGAGGATTAAAGAGTGTTTTCTAAGTGTTTAAGAATAGAATAGTAGGGAAAATAACCTCCCAATAGGAATATAAGTCATGGTGCCTTACTAGGATAATTGAGGAATGTCCAAATTTCTCTTACTTAAATTGCATTTAATCCCATCATAGGGCACGACTGACCCTTACGAGTCATACCCATCTTGTATAAGTGGTACCCACCTGTTGTACCCTAGTCGTTCCCCCTTGAACCCAACACTATCCAAGGAACGACACACCCAGACCCAAGTCTATCCAAGTGTACAACTAGAACCCATAAACCGTACCCCTGGCAAAATAAAATCCCATAAGGTTTGAACACTGACCACCATACTAGTCCTGGGAATAACTCATACCCTGACTTACAACTCATAGTGATCCACTCGTACTCAGACCCAATAAATGTCACTAAGTCTAAGGTTAAGTAAAGTAATCAAATAACTCGTATCCACCGATACGATTCATACCCTTTCTAGTGACTAAATCTATCACACCAACCAATATTGGTCAGCATACAATTAGACTATATCACCCACACTCAAGTGTACAACCCGTTCCCTAAGTCGTATCTTGCCCAGAAACCAGAAATCAAGGAAATTTTCTAAGGTCCAGAAACTAAGGTGTTTCAATGTTCCTTGACTATGCTTTTGCACTCATGTTTGTACTATTTGTAGTTAAATACAGTGTTAAAATATTTCTAGTTTTCTTCTTTAAATTACTCTTTGTACTTGTTATAGGAAAAATATGAAAATTCATATGAACAAAAAATCTCAATGTAATGTTGATCAACTGGAATTATATTATGAAGTTATGGGAGGAGTAAAGAAGAAAAGATTATTTGGTCTCGGATCTGAAGCTAGAAGTTACTTTGGACAAATATTTGTGCCTCTAATGACTTCACGTCAGTACTACCTTTCATTTTTACAACAAATTTGGAGGAATTTGAAAAGAAATATTTTAGCACTTACTTATCACTTTCTTTCGGTAGTTATGGAGTGTATTTGTGCACAATAAGTGGCAGCACCCGATCCTCCTACTCTTAATGATGATGATGACGTTGATTCGTATCTGCATTAACTTTAGATAATCTATTTTTGTGAGGACTATTTTTGGGGAAATTGTACAAAACAATTGTGCAGTAACAATAGTTTTTGCTGGATGTTGTTTTTTTTTATGGATGTGGGTGGGTTGTATACTCTAACAATAGTTGATTTTGACACAAACACTTGATTGTGGATGTTTGGATAAATATTATGATGGGTTTTCCTAAACATTCTAAATTATATATTTATTAATTAATAATTATTTTGATATAAAGGCTGATTATTTAATCATTTAATAATTTATATGTTTCAATAGTTTTCTAAGAAAATTATAGCAACAAAAAAATTAGTGACGATTTTGATCGTTGCTACTGGAAAGCTTTAGCGATGGATTATGATTATAAATTTTTGGTCACCAATATATGGTTACTTTGATTAAATTATGTTGCGATGAATCAACGGTAAAGTATTTCATCATAAATTTAGCCATGATTAAACTATGTTGCAACGAATCAACGACAAAGTATTCTATCTTCAATTTAGACAAGACGAAAATAATTTATGCAAATAGCAATGGTATAACAATGGCCTAATCTGTCGATAACATGAAACAATCAATATCATTGGTCGCAAGGCGGTCACGAGTTTTGCAATGGATTTAATTTTTTCATCGCTAACTGGATAGCAACGAGCATAATGTCAATAGACAATAATATGTCACTAATCCATCGCTACTTTTGTTTAGCAACGGATTAATATGGAATAGTGATAAATTTTAGTCATCGCTAAATGCTATTTTTTTGTAGTGAGATATCCCACCAAGCCTTAAGTGTTCAATCCTGACTTGCTAACAGACCATATACTTAGGCTACATTTGTTTTTATTAATATTTAGACGTCTGAATTTTAATGAACATTTGAATGATTATGACGTTGTCTCTAAATCTAAAAGTTTAATGATTAAGACTGTTTGTTTTTCAATATGTAAATATAAAAATTCATTTATTTTTATATCTAATAAAAAATACAATTTAAATAAAATATTAATTATGTATTAAAAATATTTAAGTTAATATAATATAATTATTATTTGATTGAAAAAATTATATTTGTTAGTGATAGTGGAGATGGTTTATACTGGTGGTGGTAATAATTGATGTTAGCGACTAGTAATGTTCGTGGTGATAGTTGTAATAGTAGATATGGTTACTATTGTAGTGATTGTTATGACGGTGATGATTGGTAGCAGTGGTGGTGGTTGTGATGTGAAGTTGGTTGATGTTATTCATTGGAGGTGTTGATTGTGATGGCTAGAAAATGAATGCATTATTAGTTATTGGAGGTGTTGATTGCGATGGATGAAAAATGAACACATGATGTATGATGATGTGTTGGTGGTAGTTGGAGATGTTGTTAGCTGTGATAGTGTAGATATTTGTTAGTTAAGATAGATTGTAGTGATGGTAGTGGTTGAAGTGGTGGTAGAGGTGGCGATACCGATGAAAATGATGGTGGTGGTGATTTAAGAATGTGTGGAGGTTGATGATATGTTAGTGATAGTTAGCAGTGTGCTAGTTGTGATAGATGAGTTGGTCGGGGTAGGAATTGATTAGTAGTGATCGATAATAGTGGTAACGGTTGAATTGGTGTTAGCATAGGCGATGGTGGTGGTAAATATAATTAGAATAATGTAGGTGGTAGGTTTTGTAGCAGTTGACAATAGTGGTCGGAAGTGATATTGATTTTCAGTGATGGTTATGAAGGTGGAAATGGTTGGTGGTAGTGGTGGTTGATGGTAGTGATTGGTGGTGGTTGCAATAGTGGTGGTAGTAGAGGTGGTGACCGGTGATTGTGGATAGAGTGGTGGTGGTTGCAATGGTGATGGTAGTAGAGGTGGTGACCGGTGATTGTGGATAGAGTGGTGGTGAATACTATTCAACACAATAATACCTCTTAATAATATTAAAACTTGGTTCTAGATCTGACTAATTAAGACTTATTCATACGTATGAATAGCTATAATCTAAATAAAAAACAAATGCACTTAATGGTCTAAAGTCTGAACCATTCAGATTCAGACCTCCATTAAGTGCAAACCAATGAGGCCTTAGCCACAAACTTCACCACATCCCTCTTCATGAATTTCCACTAATAGATCTCCTTCAAGTTATGCTACATATTTTTTGAACCAGGATGAACTTTATACCATGACTCATGATCCTCAGTCAAGATTCTTTCCTACGACCTATCAACATCAGAAACACATAACCTACCTTGATACCTCAGAATACTATCTCCCTTAATCTCGAATGCCATAATCTTTGGTTGTCACACATCATCCCTAATTTGCATAAGAGTGGGATCCAAAACCTATTTCTCCTTTACCTCAGCACCAAGAGATGATTTAACCACCTCTTGAACAATTACTTCTCCATCCTTGGAGTCCAAGAGACGAACTTCAAAATTAGACAATCGGTGAATATCCTTCACCAATCCTCACTTCTTCTTATCCACATGAGATAATCTCCCTATGGACAACATGCTAACAGTAATAGAAACCATAGTAGCTTTACCTAGATGGTAGTGAAGACTCATGTCATAATCTTCAAGCAATTCAAGCCACCGCCTCAACCTGAGATTCAATTACTTCTGAGTAAACACATACAGTAAGATTTATAATCTGAATAGATATCCACATGCACCCCATACAAATAACAATGCCAGATATTCGAATCAAAAACCACAGTCGCCAACTATAAATCATGAGTTGGATAATTCCTTTCATAAACCTTAAGCTTCCTAGAAGCATAGGCTACAACCTTACCATGTTGCATCCCAGTCCTACACGAGATACATCACAATATACCACAAACCCTTTAGTACCCTTGGGCGGGGTCAAAACTGAACCAGAAGTTAATTTATATTTTAGCTTCTTGAAGCTACCCTCATAAGCATCGAACCACAAGAACTTCACTTTTTTCTGAGTCAACTTCATCAATGGATCAATAATAGAAAAGGACCTCTCCACAAACCTCCTATAATACCCAACAAAGCCCAAGAAACTCCTAATATCATTTGGAGTCGTAGGTATAGGCCACTTCTTAACCTTATCAACTTTTTGTGGATCCACCTTAACCCCCTCACTAGAATTCACAGGCCCGAGAAAAGTCACAGCATTCAACCAAAACTCATACTTAGAAAATTTGGCATACAACTTTTGATACTTAAAGGTCTGCAACATAATTTGGAGGTGACTGGCATAATCTTACTTACTCTTAGAATACACTAAAATATCATAAATGAATACTATCATAAATAAGTCTAAAAATGCATGAATACTCGGTTCATAAGATCTGTAAAAACAGCTGGAGTGTTAGTCAACCCAAATGACCTAACCAAAAATTCATAATGGTCATACTAGGTTTGGAAAGTATTCTTGGGAATATCCACCTAACTAATCTTCAATTGGTGATATCCCAAATGGGGATCAATCTTAGAGAACTATCTAGCACCCTAAAGCTAGTCAAAGAGATCATCAATCCTAGAAAGATGGTACTTATTCTTCTCTGTAACCTTACTAAACCGTCGATAGTCTATACACATCCAAAGAGACCCATATTTCTTATTCATAAAAAGCACAGATCTCCACTATCCTAAGACTGGACACCCTGTACCTCAGGACCACTGCTAGTCTAAAAATGACGATCACCAGATGGCTTAGGTAAGGAGCACTAGACAAAGAATACAAATTAGAATTTCCCAAAGCCTTTTTCTTAGTCCACTATCTATCATCTCTCCTTATTATTCTGCTTATTCACACTATGATCTAAATACCTAAACTTTTTATTTTATCTCTCTCCCATATTTAACTACCTTTTTTTCTCATCCTCTACTTATTACATATAAACCATAAGTCTGGAGATATCTATATCATTGTTCAACATCGTAGCCTTACACTCTAATACCAAGTCATGAGATAAACGGGAAGCAAACTTCCTCATTTTATCCCTCATGGTAGGCATTAACTATAGAGAATAGCGAGACAACTGCTTAAATTTCAAGGTATACTCCTTAAGACTCATCTTTCCTTGCTCCAGGTTCACAAACTCCTCAGTTTTAGCCTTCTTCAACTCCCGGGGAAAGAAATAATCAAGAAAGGCACCTGAGAACTCATCCCATATAGACGGCACAACATTATCACCCCTTATTTTCTCCCATTCCTCATACGAAAGATAAGCTACATATTTTAATAATATGATACAAACTCCATACCCTCAAAATCAGTGGCATGCATAACCCAAAAAATCTTCTCTATCTTATCAATAAAACCTTAAGGATCATTCTCAACTTTAGAGACTGTAAAGTTTGGGGGATTTATCCTCATGAACTTTCCATCTCGAGTAACCTCGGATGAAGGAGCAACAAAACTAATATGACCATAATGGAGAGACTAAGATGCCACCAACTAAGTAAGCAGATGAATCGAATGAGGAACTCTATAATAGAAATATCATCCATAGGTGTCTGGGCATTAGTATCATCATCCTTGGAAACTCGAGGAGGACTAGTAAGAATTGTTGGAACTCCATCTGGGGCAATACAATTAGGAACGAGGACCATAGAACAGGTCTACACTTCATAGACAGGGTGAGTTCCATCCATATTATCCTTAGGTGGGACTGAGGTTCCAGAAGAATTCCTACATATGTCAAATCTTTGAGGAGACATGATCTGAAATGCGAACAAACCAGGAATTAGAGGAATTTCAAGGTACCAGACTCTATATCCTGAGCTAGAATCACAAAAAAAAAAAGAAAAACATTCCTAAATGCTTTGTAGCCTCCCTCTTATAAATGTGGCATGCTACATACCCATAAAAGGGACTATACTCGATACGGCTTTGTGGAAATACGAAGACCCTAAACTGGGCTCTGATACCAAGTTTGTCATAACCCAAACCAGGGCTTAGTCATGACAGGTATCTCAAGCCCATCGAGGGTCGGAGACCACCCCCTTAGCCTAACCAACAGAGAATAACCATGATAAACAGCAAAAGACAACCAAACCATAACAAGGTAGATAAGATAGCTCAAATAGAATATAAAAGTTCACTTGTCTACAAAAGCCTTTACAATACCAGAATACCAGATTGGTCGGGACATGCCCCCGACCATGAACAAAAAGAATCCAAAATAATCTACTAAGGAAATGTAATAAAACTAAAGAAATCATAGGTCTTCCAAAAGATGGAGTCTCACCACTTTAAAGTAAACCAACAAAGAACCGGATCACCTAACACTGGAAGAGGCAATAAGAAACCCCTAGGATCCTACATTATGAAACAATGCAGCATCCGAGGAGGGTTAGTGCAATAAGAACTAACATGTTCAGGAAAGTGATAAAATAATGCCATGTCCAAAATCAGTCAAAAACCATATACACATATTTATATATACATATATATAATGTTGGGATAGGGTATAGGATCATGAACATATGATTTTAAAACCATTAACCTGGACTGTGTAGCTCTAACTATCCTATGGGAACCCACGGGCTATATGGGTTCAGCTTTTCCTATTAAAAGGGCCCCAATATATGTTAGCCACATAAACTGAGAAAATATAAGGAGAGTGCCAGAGACAAAAAGGCTCCGACCATCCCAATATATATATATATATACATATATGGTATGTGTGTATGAAGTATGCAAACGGTCTCCAATACCCCCACGCCGGCAAACGTGATTTTTAGTATTGGTCCCTCAATCTCCACCTTTACTGCGAGCTACACAACCCCCCTTGAAGCCCAAATTAAAATATTTGCACGTTAACCCATCAATTAAACCAAGGAGTCTTTATTAAGGCATCTACCAAATGGTATCATCATACCAATTATGCTTGCAAGCTAATTCCATTATGCAATTCCAAATCAATTAACCAATTTGACTCCCCAGTTCCATTGTAAAAATCAAACTATGGCTACCAAGGCCTTTCAAAACCACTTTTTATGTTCCATTAACTTTTAATATAATACAAGGTTCCAAAAGCAAGTTAAATTATGCATATATTTATGTTTCACAAAGTTAGTTAAGGTTAATGTCAATTCCAAACCAAAATTCATAAAATTAGGGAAAACTCATGTTCTCCATTCCAATTTCCATAGCCATGCACTTATTTAGTTCTAAAACATAAGATAAAGCATGAATGACAATTCAAAACCAAGGAAAAACAATCCATGTAATAACCATTCAAATCCCTCAACCCAAATTTCAAATCCCACTAATTAACTCCACATGAACAATAATTAAACACATGCTTTTACGGAAAATCAAGTTAGAGAAGAGAGACATACCTGAAACACCAAGAAATTAGAAGAAAAATCATAAATTAGAGCATAGATGATTAATTCCTTGGAAACCCTAATTGCTCTTGCTTTGGAAGTTTGAGAGAAAAGAAGTGAGGTTTTGATTTGATAATTGATGTAAAAAGGGACACTTAGATGTTTTAAGGTTGTGTATAAAGTGTAAAGGAAAAAAAAGACCACCTTACCCTTAATTAAAAACGTACAGGTAAATGGCTTCCAGTTACTACGATTCGGGTAAAGACTTATAATGACCGGTCATAGATCATTGCCTGTGCAGAAGCTCTAGGCAACCACACTGTTATGACCATGAGTCACATCTCATAACTCGTTGTATAACGTCACGACTTGTGACGCCGACTCGTGATCTAGGAAAAAATCTTGGCCACCTTTGTTGTTATGGTCACGAGTCTCTCACCACGACTCGTGACCTCACCATGTGACTCATGGGGTCTAGTAATGAACAAGACAGTAACCTAGGGAAACCTCACTAGCTAGGCAATGAGTGGCACAATACAACTAGTAACGAGTGATAACAACTCGTCACCTGAGTCGTGGTCCGGGTAGTGATGACAAAATCCATAAAAATTTAGAGTTCAAAACTTGGGGTATTACAGTTACTGACTTAGATGATCAAAAGCAATAAAAGATAGAAGAACTGGGAAAAAACAACGTAATCACCTGTCATAGATTCAAAAGGAAAAAACAGAATATTAACTTTTACTTTTATCTCCACTTTTTTTAGTTAGAATAAAACAAACAACACACTTGAAGAAGAAATATAATAATATTATATTAACTCTTACTTTTATCTCTATTCTTTTGGCTACAATAAAACAAACAACACAAGTAGAGAAGAACTAGAACAATATTAACAAATTGAGAATAACTACAACAATGTTAACACGAAACTAACATGCTAACCTCAAGAGGTTTTACGGCTTCTATTAATATATAGTATTTCATCGTCAGAGAAAGAAAGATGTCTGGCCATTGATAGATGTACTTGTGTTTGTGTGTGTAAATATATAAAGACTCAAATTAGAAATTTTTGTTTAAAATTAGAATTTTAGTTAGGTTCAATGTTCTAAATCTTATAAATATAAATAAATAATAATGGGAAGAAAAAGGTGAAAAGATTATTTTGTGTGTATTTTAATGAAGGGAAAAAGTTTGAATCACTTTTCTAAAGGTCTTCACATTTTTAAGAGATTATAGATTATAGATTATAAGTTATAGATAAAGATGTAGATTTTAAAAAGTTTGACTAATCAAATCCACTAATCCCTTAAATTGTTGCGATGCAATCTCTACTGCTTACCAACTCCAAATCAACGACTCTCCTCCACGTCTTACTTTTTCCACTACTACTCTTTTTTTAGATCTGGAATCTCCAACTTAATTTTTTTGTAAATATAGTAATTATTAGATATCGAGGGAGTCGTGCTAGCACAAACTCAATATATGTTATTTTTTATCTCAATTTATGTGACCCAAATAAAATTTTGATAATCAATCATACTTGTTTTATATGTTTTTATATTTTTTAAGTTGTTAATTATTGTAATTTATAATGCTTTTATGTAATCTCAAATAATATATGTTACTGTCCTTGTCCAAATTTCTGTGTCGTTGATGATTATATTTTTAAAATAATTTAAGCTTTTACTTATTGTGATATATAATATTTTTTTCTTCTATTTTTATTTAAGTGTCACTGATATAGTTTTGAGAGTCAGCTAAATATTTTGTATCTTTTAAATTTTTTAAGTTGTTAATTATTATAATTTATAGTATTTTTTTACATATTTTTCTAAAATATTTAACAGGTTAAACCAAACTTTTATGGCATTGATGGTCAATTATATTTTAAAAATAATTTAAGTTTTGAATTGTTGTGATTTATAATACTTTTTTTTCTATTTCAACTTAAATGACATTGATATTATTTTGAAAGTCAGTTAAATATTTTATGTCTTTTAAATTTTTTAAGTTGTTAATTATTATAATTTTTAATATTTTTTTTGTATTTTTTAAAAATATATATCAAATTAAAAAAAATAAGACCAAGAAATTAAAATAGAGGGGAAAGGACCAATGAAAAAGTGCTAAAGCAAGCAACAAGTCAACATGTCTGCTTTAGCCCTTTGCCCTTTATTTTAAAATATATAACAGGTTAAACAAACTTTTGTGATATTGATAGTCAATTATATTTTAAAAATAATTTAAATTTTAATTTTTTTTTCATTTATAATACTTTTTTTTCTATTTTAATTTAAATGGTACTGATATAATTTTGAAAGTCAGTCAAATACTTTATATGTTTAAATTTTTTAAGTTTTTAATTGTTAAAATATTTTTTGTTTTTTACGGATTTTTTTGAAATATATATCAAATTAAAAAAATAAGATAAACAAATTAAAATGGATGGAAAAAACCAACCAATAAAGAAGTGTCAACGCAGGAAGCAAGTCAACATGCCTGTTTTGGCCCTTCTTTATTGGACCCTTTGCCCTTTTATTATTAAGTAGATACATGTTGTTCATAAGATGACAATGATGATTGATGAACATACAATAATAAATATAAAAAATGCAAATAAACTTTCTTAGATTGTTTAATGCAAGATATATAAAAAAAAAATTAAGTTTACAAGTTATAGAAAAAATTAGTATAAAAAGGGAAAAAATATATTTTTTTATTTTATTTTTAAAAATTAAAAAATAAATTTTTATATAAGGAAAAACCGATTTCACACCAATAAAAAAGGATTACAGCTATTATTAGGATATTAATTATCCCCTTTATTCTCTCTCAAACAGATTACTCTTTCTTGAGCTATACCACTTTATACTTCATCATAACAATCATATGTTTTTCATTTTCAATTCTTCATCATAAAACATAGAGTTTTTCATTTTCATCACGATTTTATTTTAAATTGTTTCTCCCTAAATGTCTTCTTCTAATAATAATAATTTCTAATTCATAGATTTTGAATTTACAACAATATTGATGGTAGAATTACTCTATGAAAACCAACGTCAATAAATATTATTTGTTAATAATTTATTTTTAATCTATGTTATATGCAATCTATTATTCATGTATTATTTTAAACGATTAAGTTGAAATCAATTTATATATAACAATGTCAAATTTTAAATGATTTTATATTTTTGGTGTCTCAATTTATGATATTGGTATATAAGATTCTAAATACAAATGATGTATTCTTATAGTTGTTTTTAGTGTATGAAAATAGTATAGTGCACAATACAATATCCTTGAGTTGTTTAATAAATTACGTTGAAACCAATTTATACTCATTTCATACTTAAGTAATATTTTTTTTTTGAGTTCTCAATATATTAAATAGATATTAAAATTGGTATCATGAAGTCTCTCATATGTAACATTTTTATTGAATGAGTTTTATGAATGTGGCAATTGATAAGAAAAATTATGTTGCATGTTACATAACTTTTTTTGTGTATGTAATGGATATTGCATGAAAAACTATCACCCTACATATCAAAAATATATCAATTGATAATTATTTGATATTAAATAATTTTTCATTGCAATAAAAAAGAATCAATAGTAGTCATGGTTAATACTGGTGATTGCTTTTGGAAGAAGAAGATGAAGTCAATTTTGGATGAAGAAAGAGTATAAGTGGTGAAATCAACGCATAATAAGAATATATACTGGAATTCAAGCAAAAAATTTGATAAATAGAACGAGATTGAAACATCAAAGATAGAATTGTTTGATAGATATCAAAGTGGATACTCAAATAATACCCCAAAGAAAGATATTTGTTTATGAAGATGGATTTAATAAAAAGAAGAAGTATAATTAAGATGAAATGTGTGATATTGGCAAACAAAATATTATTTCAATAAAGTTGTTTTAGGAAAAATGTGAGACTTTTTTGAAAAAGATAAGAATTTATAATATTGACCATATTTTACTTCTTCCATGATTATTAACACATTTATTTAGGAGATATTGAATATTAAACCCTATAAAAAAGAGTTAATTATTCTTAAAAACATTTTATCAATCTTTTAATAAAATAAATAAATTAACCTTTAAAAAATTTTCTACAACTTACAATTAAATCTTTAATAAAATAACTATCTAAAAGTGTTACTATAACGTGCAATAAAAAATTTGATAAATGCATATGAGATCATTTATACATGGCAACTCTTTTGTTGGCCTCTCTCAGTGACTCGAATCTCAATTAATTTATTAATTAGTACACCTTCTATCATATTTTAGTAGGCATATTTCATTTTATATAGTGACTAAATAAGCATAAATAAAATGACGAATTTTAATATTTTACATATTAATGATATTTATTGGGTATAAGAATAAATATTGAATTTGTAATTGTTCATATTAAATGGATACTATTAATTATAGGGGTAGAATAAAAAAAATTAATTAATTGTATGATGATTTAATTAGCAATCAATTAACATGGGATATTTATTTTTGATAAGATCACCAACTAAAATGTGTCCGAGGAAGTACTACTCTTCAGTCCGACGATACTTGTCCACTATTGACCTGATACATATATTAAGAAACAAGAAGTAATAGGAATATTTTACTAAATCACTTTTTGAATATAATAAACTTAATACCTTAAATGCCTTGAGTAATAAATAATATTGAATAGTAAGCATAAAATGGATAGAAAAATATAAATCATTCATTAATTTTTCAAATTTGATAAGTAATATTAGATATCTAAGAGAGATAGATTTGCTAGTGCAACATGTAGAAAATAAAAGAATAACAAAGACCTGGGTTATCGTAGTTTATTGTTTAATTTCTATCTACAATAATCTACTATTCTATTACTCCCTTCGTCTGAATCTAAGTGACATTGAAATTTTGAGTGTCAGTTAAGTTATATTTTGATTGGAAACTTTTTATTGGGATTATAGCTTTTTTTTTTTTTTGCATATTTTTCAAAGATATAACTTTTATTTAAAAAAAATTAAATATTTTATGTTTAAATTTACAATCAAAACTTAAAAATTTGAATCTTGTAATTTTAACTTTGCTATAGAGGAATAATATTATATATTTCACATAAATAACAATAAATTAATTTATAAAACCGTTTAATGCACATCATATCTTCACCTAAATTAAATGGTGTTTTCTTTAGTCTCATTCTTGTGAACTTCCATTAATGAGCTTAATTTTCTCTTGGATGGTTTAAGAAGGTGAGTTTTTACTTTTTCTTTAATGTTGAGCTATCATGTTATATTATTTAGGGTAATCTCAGAAATAGCAAATTAGACTAAATAAATAGGAAGCACATAACAACATTTTGCTAAATATCCTAAATAGTAAATATATATACAAGCATAATTAATTATTTTATTTTTAGATAACAACTTGAGTTTAAAAAAAAAAATTCAAGTTTCTTAAATCATGTGTCTAATTAATAGAATATTAAATGAAGATCTATTTCCAAATGAAAGCTTTTCTTAATGAGTTTCAAAACTCAAAACAAGTTTGAATGTTAAGGAAAAAAATTCTCTCGGATATTTTTTTCTCTCTCTTTTATCTCTATCCTCTCTTGCTCTTTTTGTTCTCTTTATCATTATTTTTTTGTGTTGTATATTTTCACATCTCTAACCCTCTTTGAATTTTATATTTTGTCTTTCTTATTGTTTTTGTATTATATATTTTTTTCAATCAAATAATACACTTTATATAAATTGTTTGTATTTGTATGTCAAATCATTTGTATTTATATATAAACAAATATCATTTATATCTGTATGATTCAAGTTGTATAAACATGTGTCATTTGATATACTTATATCATTTTCATAAGGTATGCATTTGTCAAATACAAACTATTTTTATGTTCTCAAATATGTATCTCATAGTTATTTGTTTGACCTCAAATATATATATGACACATAGGCACTTTAAGCACTTCAATCATTTTTTGAAATACATATACATATTTGTTTTGAAATACGTATACAACTATAAATTTAAGACATTATTTAAATACAAAATACATAATTATTTTAATGACATCAAATATATATGCTACACATAAACCCATTAAAATATTGTCATTATTCTTTGTTATGAAATACTCATATAACTATAAATTCGGGTTGTATTGATATCTAATACATATATAACACATAAACGCATTAATAAATACATTTCAAACATATAAAAGTCACTGATATAATTTGAAATACCCTGGGTTCCTGAACCTTAGAAAATTTCCTAAATTTTGACCTCTGGATAGGATACGACTAGGAAAAATAACTTGTACACTGGGATACAAGTGGTATGAGTTAGTTATATAGTGACCTGTATTGGTTGGTGGGTTGAATTTGGTTTCTGGAAAGGATACGATTTGTTTGTATGAGTCGTATGGATGGATACGGGTTGTCTGATTACTTCACTTAATCTTAGGCTTGGTAACTTAAGTTGTATCTGAGTACAAGTGGTTCACCAAGATTCGTAAGACAGGGTACGAGTTGTACCATGGATTCGTATGGTAGATAGTGTTCAATCCTCTTGGGATTTGATTATGCTAGGGGTACGGGTCGAGAGTACTAATCATATACTTAGATACGACATGATTTGGAGTGATTCATACCTTAGATAGTATTGGGTCCAAGGGAGATGACCTTAGGTACGAGTGGTGGGTACCACTCGTATTGAAGAATACGATGGTATGGATAGTCGTCCACCTTAGGGGATTTGTGGGAGTTTAAGTGAGGGGAATCTAGACATTTTCCCACTTAACCTAATAAGAGCACACAACTTATATTTCTATTGGATGTTATTTGTCATATTATTCTATTCATTAACACTTAGAAACATCTCTTAAACATTTTATAATTCTCTCTAAGATTTTTGGGTAAAAGAAGGCTAGGGTTTCATCTTGAGGATTAATTTGGGGCTCTTGTTGATGATTTTTCTCCATCATCTTCTTGGTTTAAGGCATGTTCTCTTCCCTTATTATTAGTTCCAACTAAAGGCGTGGTTTTATACAATGTTTTCATGGTTTAATTGTTGCATGATTTTGGATTTTCAAATATAATATGGGGGTTTTGGTTATAAATGCTTGGTTATGGTCATCCATGTTTTAATTATGCTTTTATATCCTTTAATGGTGGTTTTGGATAATTGGTTGCATAGGAATAGTTATTTGGTAATTGGCATTGGTTTTGGAAATACTATGCCCCTATTATGCTTGATAAAATGTCTATGAGAATATTTTCACTACACTGTTGGATTTTAATAGGACTATACATGGATTAAACTTAGTAATGGAACCTTAAATGGTTTGGATTGGTTAAATGGAATGGTTTTGGGTTTAATAATCATTCTTGTAGGGTACAATGTACTCCCCCAAGTAATCATAATAATGGCACACTTGTGGGGTACATGGGACTCCCCTAAATTAATTGGATAATATGATCTATGGGTACATGAGAATCCTTTGATCTCAAAAATATTTGGCTAAGGACAATACTTGTAAGTTATAGTTGGTATGACGATACCACTATTAATAGCCTTGGTAAATGATAAATGGTATAAAGGTTTGATTGGTTGGAAATGGTCTTAATTGGACAATAATGGTGGGGTGTGATAGCTAACCGTGAAGGTGGTAGTTCAATGAACGAACACTGAAAACTCATGTTTGCCGACATAAGGGGTAGGTCATGGCGACCTTATTTGATACTATGAGGTACAAGGGAATCCTCTAAGTACACTTTACATATGTATCATGGAGGGTAGGGGTACTTGGGAATCCCCTACATACATCGAGGCCCGTTCAGGGGTTATACTGGACCTATATTGCCCGTGGGTGTTCACGGAAGGTTAAGCTACACATAACCAGGTAAATAATTTAAAATGCATGCTAAATCTGATTCTCTTTCCCAGCATGGTTATATATATTTATGGTTTGTATGCATATGGATGGTTTACTTCGTTTTGTTAAATAACGCTATTTTATTCTTATCCTGAGTTCATGCTAGTGTTCACCTACTAACCCATCTTCATGTGGCTATATCTCTATGGGATATAGGAAACAACTGTTCTACTTCTATTGCTTAGCATTCGGACCTTTGGGGTCAACTTTTGGATTGAAGTGGTGAGCTTCCATCTTTTTGGAAGGCTCCATTTCATGGATGTTATTTCATACTTTGGTCTATTTATGGATATTAGTTTTGGCTATGGTTGGGGATATGTCGCAACCAGATTTTGGTATTCTTTTGGTTAGAGGCTTTTATGGAACTACTATGGTTTGGTATAGGCAAAATCGATATTGGTTTCTGCCTTAGTATTGCCATTAGTATTGCGGCTGATACATATGGACTAAATTTCTCACTGTTTCATCCTTTTATTTATGTTATAGAACTTGGTTTGGTTATTATATGGTTGATCAGTTTATGGTTTAGTTATCGGATGGGTTTGGGAGGTTGGACTTAGTTGGATCGGTCTCGGTTATAGACCTATCCCAAAGTTTTGATATGGACAACTACTCTATCTTGTTATTTATTCTAAATTCAGCCAACTCGAGGAATGCGGTTGGAGGTTGGGTTGGGTAACGGGGGTGGTCTCTGGTCCCATTCGAACATGGGATGTCCATTATGACAAGCCCTCAAGTTTGGTTGTGTCAAGTTGGTATCAGAGCTTTAGGCTTATGGTCAATTGGGAGTCCGCAAAGCCGTGTCTAGTAGAGTCTCTTTTAGAGGTATGTAGTGCACCACAATCATATGAGAGAGGCTACAAGATATTTAGGAATATTTTACTTTCTTAATATTGTATTTTCAAGCTTCGATTCTTAATACTAGAATTTCCTGTAATCCTTGTTTGGTTATTTTTTAGATCATGCCTCATCGATTTGGAACACAAGGAAATCCTTTTGTCCCATCTGGAGATGATGTTAATGGAGTACGCCCTACACCTAGAGTTCGCACTTGATCTCAAGGTTTTATCCCTTATTGTTTTAGAGTTCCCCTAGTTACTTCTAGTCCTCCTCAAGTTAAGTGACTAATGCAAAATTTTGTCAGTCGATTTAGACTATTTCTCAGTTAGGTGTTGCTCAGGCTGAGTCAGATGCATTTGGTGTTCTATCTGCTGAGTCCACAAGTGTTGACTATTTTATGAGGATGAATCCTCCTAATTTTACTGGAGTAAAGGTAGAGGAGGATCCTTAGGCTTTCTTAGATAAAATAGAAAAGATATTCAGGGTGATGCAGGCCACGAATATGGAAGGGGTAAACTTTATAGCTTATCAGCTCAAGTATGTTGCATACCAACGGTATAAGGAGTGTGATAGAGATAGAAGTTATATTAAAGAGTTGTCCTTATAAGAGGCCTTTTATAATGTTTTTTTAGATCACTTCTTTCCTCAGGAGCTGAGAAAAGCGAAGATGGGGGAGTTTGTGAACCTTAAGCTGGGAAGAATGTCTGTCAAGGAATATGCCTTAAAGTTTCATCAACTGTCAAGGTATGCTCTGGTCTTGGTTCTGAGATGACAGCAAAGGTTCACTTCTAGGATATCTCAAGATTTTATCCTTGAAAGCAAGACGACTTTGCTGAATAAGGATATGGATATTTTGAGGTTGGTTGTCCATATGCAGCAGGTGGAGAATAAAAAAAGAAAACAAGTAAAGTTTGGGGAAAGGCAGGGTAAGAGGAGCAGGTTCTCTAAGCAGGGTGGTGCTCAGCAGCAGGGTGGTTAGGATGGCGGTAAGTAGGCAAAGAAAAAGTGGGGAAGCTCTGGTTCCTTCTCTACTACTAGTGCATCTTACTGAAGCAGTCGGGCGATAGACATCCGCAAGGTAGTGATAACTTTCGGGCATAAGGTGCCCAATCTCAGGTGAGTAGGACACAGTCGGCTTCTTCGTGTCTTTTTTTTTTGGTTCTGTGGTCATCTTCATCAGTAATTTTATGATGAAGGCAGGGATAGATATTTTAAATATGGTCAGCCAGGCCATATTCTTAGAAAATGTCTGGTTAGTAAGGGTGCTTCGAGAGAAATCAAAGCTCTGGTTACTTCATCTTCTACTCCTGCACCTAGTAGTGTTGCTTCTGCATCTGCTTCTACTTCTGGTACCGTCGCAGGCCAAAATAGGTTGTATGCTTTTGTATCTCGGCAGAAATCTGGGGCATCACCTGATGTCGTTACTGGTACGTTACAACTCTTTTCTTGTGACATGTATTTTTTGCTTGATTTGAATTCCACTCTTTCCTATGTGACCTTATATATGGCTGTATGTTTTGGTTTTGATTTTCAGGTTTTTTCGGATCTCTTTTCTATTTCTACCCTAGTAGGTGACTCGATTATTGCTAAAAGAGTCTATAGGGGGCATGTGGTATCTCTTGGTAAAAAGCAGGCCTTGGTAGAACTGTTTGAGCTGGATATAATGGATTTTAATGTTATTTTAGGGATGGATTGGTTATACTCTTGTTAGGCATCCTTAGATTGTCGAAACCATAAAGTTATCTTTAGGTTCCCTAGTGAACTGGTTATAGGGTAGGAGGGTGATTCCCTAGATCCCATGAGGAGGTTTATTTCTTATCTTAGAGCTCGAAGATTAATCTCCAAAGGGTGTCTGAATCACTTGGTTTGGGTTAAAGATTCAAAATCGGAGGATCCTTCTTTTCAGTCGGTTTTAATGGTAAATGAGTTTCCATAGGTCTTTCTAAATAATCTTCCTGGTTTTTCTCTAGATAGCGAACTCATGTTTGGTATTGATTTGGTTTCAGACACTCCTCCAATACCTATTCCTCCTTATAGAATGGCTCCTGCTAAGTTGAGGGAACTCAAGGAGCAACTTAAGAATCTTCTGGATAAGGGTTTATTAGTCCTATTGTATCCCCGCGGGGTGTACTAGTGTTGTTCATGTGCAAGAAAGATGGTTTTCTTTGGATGTGCATTGACTATCCGCAGTTAAATAAGGTAATGGTTAACAACAAGTATGCTCTTCCAAGGATAGATAAATTGTTTGATCAGTTACAAGGTGCCAAGTTCTTTTATAAGATAGACCTTCGGTCTGAGTATTATCAGCTTAAGATTAGGGAGGTAGATGTCCCTAAGAAAGCTTTTCATACTTGGTATAGGCACTTTGAATTCTTGGTTATGGCATTCAGTTTGACTAATTCCCTGGCGGTATTTATGAATTTAATGAATAGGGTTTTCAGGCAGTTTTTAGATCTTTCTATCATTGTGTTCATTGATGACATCTTGGTGTATTCTAGGAGTGAGGTGGATTATATTAATCACCTTTGTGGGGTGTTACAGACCTTGAAGGAGCAACAGTTGTATGCCAAGTTCTCCATGTGTGAGTTTTGGTTGAACTTTGTAACTGTTCATGGTCAGTGGATTCTTAAAAGGTGGTTGTAGTTAAAACTTGTCCTAGACCCCCGACTCCAATCGATATTCAATTTTTCTTAGGGTAGACTAGGTATTATAGGAAGTTTTTGGAGGGGTTTTCTTTGATAGCTACTCCTTTGACTAAGTTCAGAAGAAGGTAAAGTTTTCTTGGTTGGATACGTGCGGGGGGAATTTTGAGAGCATAAGTATAAGCTCACTTTGTTTCCAATTTTGACATTTCCAGAAGGTAATGAGGGATTTGTGGTTTATTGTGATGCATCCTAGATAGAACTTGGTTGTGTTTTGATATAATATGGGAAGGTGATTGCCTATGCTTCCAGGAAGTTAAAGGTGCATGAGAGGAATTATCCTACTCATTATTTGAAGCTTTTAGCGGTGGTTTTTGCTTTGAAAATACGGCAGAAATATTTGTATAGAGTGCATGTGAACATCTTTTCAGATCATAAGAGTCATGTATGTGTTAACTCAGAAGGAGATAAATCTTAGGCAAAGGAGATGGTTGGAGCTTCTTAAGGACTATGATATGAATCTTTACTACCACCCATGTAAAGCTAACATGGTTTCTGATGCTCTTAGCAGGTTGGCCATGGGGATTTTAGCTCATGTGGAGAAGGGAAAGTGGGAATTGGTGAAGGATATTCACCGTTTGTCCAATCTTGGAGTTTTTCTCTTGGACTCTAAGGACGGTGGGGTAATGGTTTAGGAAGTTGTTAGATCATCTCTTAGTACAGATATCAAGAAGAGGCAAGTGCTAGATCCTGTCTTGATAAAAATCAAGAGTGATGTTGGTGGGAAAAAGTTAATGGTATTCGAGTTCAGTGGTGATAGTACTTTATGGTACCAAGGGAGGTTGTGTTCTCCTGATGTCGATGGTTTGCGACAAAGGGTTTTGGCTGAGGCACATGAATCGCGCTATGTTGTTCGTCACGGGTCAACGAAGATGTAGCATGATCTAAAGGAGATATATTGGTGGAATGGTATGAAAAGGGATGTGGCTTATTTTGTAGTCAAGTGCATGGTGTGCCAACAAGTTAAAGTTTAGACATGAGACCGGGAGGGTTGTATCAAGAAATTAATTTCCCCAAATAGAAATGAAAGGTAATCAATATGGATTTCATTATCGGTCTTCCTCGTTCTCGAAACTAATTTGATTTGATTTGGGTCATCGTGGATAGGATGACGATGTCTGCTCACTTCTTAAGAGTGAGAACTACCTTTTTGGAAGAGGATTATGTGAATTTGTATCTTCATGAGGTTGTGAAGCTACGTGGGGTACCTATTTCGATTATCTTTGATCATGGTACCCAATTTTTTCTCACTTCTGGTGGTCTTTTCAGAAAGGATTGGGTACTATGGTGAGTCTGAGTACTATTTTTCATCTGTAGATAGATAGGAAAGTAGAAAGAACTATTTAGACATTAGAGGATATGCTCCAGGAATGTGTGATTGACTATGGTGGCAATTGGGTTGAGCATTTACCTTTGTTAGAATTTTCTTACAACAATAGCTATCATTCTAGTATTGGTATGGCCCTTTTTGAGGCATTGTATGGTAAGAGGTGTAGATATCTTATTAGTTGGTTTGATCTTGGTGAGGCGGACATTTTTGGTCTGGATTTGGTTCATCAGGATATGGAAAAGGTAAAGGTGATTCGAGATAGGCTTAAGGCTGCCCAAATTCACCAAAAGTCCTATGCGAATGTTAGACGTAGAGACTTAGAGTTTGAGGTTAGGGATAAGGTGTTCCTAAAGGTTTCTCCCATGAAGAGAGTAATACGGCTTGGAAAGAAGGGAAAACTCAGTCCTGGATATGTTGTTCCTTATGTGATTTTGTGAAGGGTTGGTAATCTTGCTTATGAATTGGAGTTGCCTTCTGGTTTGAGCTCCATTTATCCGGTATTTCACGTATCTATGTTGAGGAAGTGTCTTGGTTATCCTTTTTTATTGTTCCTTTGGAAGGGTTAGGTATATTGGATTCTTTGTCTTATGAAGAGATCCCAACTAAGATACTGGATAGAAAGGTTCGTCGATTATGAAACAAGGATGTGGCCTCGTTTAAGGTTTTATGATTGAACCATAAGGTAGAGGAGGCTACATAGGAAGCGTAAGCAGATATAAAGTCCAAGTATCTGCATTTGTTCTCTGCTTCGGACATTCTTGCAGAAGGTATGTGTTCTTGCATATATCTTTATTTTCTGAGCTTGTTAAAGAAGAATTTAATTTCCTTGCAACTTTGTTTTCTGTCATAAAGGTAAGAGTAGAAGCATCTAAGGGGTGTAAGTCATACATGTACTACCTTGTCCATTATTCAGGGATGAATGTTCCTAGTAGAGGAGACTGAAATACCCTGGGTTCCTGAACCTTAGAAAATTTCTTGGATTTCTGGTCTCTAGACTGGATACGACTAGGGTAAATGACTCATACACTGGGATATGAGTGGTATAGGTTAGTCATATGTTGACCAGTATTGGTTGGTGGATTGGATTTGGTTTCTGGAATAGGTACAATTTATTTAGTACGAGTCGTAAGGATGGATATGGGTTGTCTGGTGACTTCACTTAATCTTAGGCTTGGTAACTTAAGTTAGATCTAAGTACAAGTCCCTCACCAAGAGACATAAGCCAGGGAACGAGTTGTACCATGGACACATATGGTGGACAATGTTCAATCCTCTTAGGAATCTATTCTGCCAGGGGTACGGGTCGAGGGTACTAGTCATATACATAGATAAGACATAGTTTGGGGTGAGCCGTACCTTGGACAGTGTTGGGTCCAAGGGATATGGCCTTGGGTACGAGTTGTAGGTACCACTCATATTGAAGGGTACAGTTGGTATCGATAGTTGTACCCACCGAATGGGATGTTTGGGAGTTTAAGTGAGGGAAATTTGGAAATTTCCCCACATAACCTAATAAGTCCCCATGACTTATATTCCCATTGGGAGGTTATTTTCCCTATTATTCTATTCATTAACACTTGAAACTTCTCTTAAATACTCTACAATTCTCTCTGAGGCTTGTGGGTAAAAGAACAATAGGGTTTCATCTCGAAGAGTAACTTGGGGATCATGTTGGTGATTTATCTCTATCATCTTCTTAGTTTAAGGCATATTCTCTTCCCTCATTGTTAGTTCCAACTAAAGGCATGGTTTTATACAATGTTCTCATGATTTAATTATTGTATGGTTTTGGATTTTCAAATATAATATGCGGGTTTTGGTTATAAATGCTTGGTTATGGCTTTCCCATGTTTTAACTATGCTTTTATAAGATTTAATGATGGTTTTGCATAATTGATTGCATGGGAATGGTTCTTAGGTAATTGGATTTGGTTTTGGAAATACTATGCCCCCAATATGTTTAATAAAATACCTAAGAGAATATTTTCACTACATTAAAAGATTTTAGTGGGACTATTGCATGGTTTAAACTTGGTAATGGAGCCCTAAATTTTTTAAATGGTTAAATGGAATGGTTTTGGGTTTAACAATCATTCTTGTGGGGTATAATGAAATCCCCCAAGTAATCATAATAATGGAACACTTGTGGGGTACATGAGACTCCCTTAAGTTAATTGGATAATGTGATCTATGGGTACATGAGAATCCCTTGGTCTTAAAAAGGTTTGGCTAAGGACAATACTTGTAAGTTATAGTCGGTATGTCGATACCACTATTAATAGCCTTGGTAAATGATAAATGGTATAATGGTTTAGTTGATTGGAAATGGTCTTAACTGGACAATAATGGTGGGGGTGTGATAGCTAACCGTGAAGGTGGTAGTTTAATGAATGAACACTAGAAACTCATGTTTGCCGACATGAGGGGTAGGTCATGGCGACCTTATATGATACTATGAGGTACAAGGGAATCCTCTAAGTACACTTTACATATGTATCAGGAAGGGTAGGGGTACTTGGGAATCCCCTACTCTAATGGTATCTCTGCTTTGTGTGGCTACATACATCAAGGCCCATTCAGGGGGTTACACTGGACCCATATTTCCCGTAGGTGTTTAAGGACGGTTAAGTTACACATACCCAGGTAAATAATTTCAAATTCATGCTAAATCATATTCCCTTTCCAGGTATGGTTATATATATATGTATGGTTTGTATGCATATGAATGGTTTACTTGGTTTTGTTAAATGATGCTATTTTATTCTTATCCTGAGTTCATGCTAGTGTTCAGCTGCTAACCCGTCTTCATGTGGCTATATCTCCATCCGATACAGAAAATAACTATTTTACTTCTCTTGCTTAGCATTCGGACATTTAGGGTCAACTTTTGAATTAAAGTGGTGAGCTTCCATCTTTCTGGAAGGCTCCATTTCATGGATGTTATTTCATACTTTGGTTTCTTTATGGATATTAGTTTTGGCTATGGTTGTGGACATGTCGCAACCAGATTTTGGTATTCTTTTGGTTCGAGGATTTTGTGGAACTACTATGGGTTGGTATGGGCAAGATTGATATTGGTGTCCGCCTTAGTAATTGCATTAGTATTGGAGCTGATACATATGGACTAAATTTCTCATTATTTCATCCTTTTATTTATGTTATGGAACTTGGTTTGGTTATTATTTGGTTGATCAGTTTATGGTTTGGTTATCTGATGGGTTTGGGTGGTTGGACTTGGTTGGGTCGGTCTCAGTTATTGACCTATCCCAAAGTTTTGATATGGACAACTACTCTATCTTGTTATATACTATAAATTCAGCCAACTCGGGGAATGCGGTTGGAGGTTGGGTTGCGTAACGGGGGTGGTCTCTGGTCCCATTTGGACTTGGGATGCCCATTACGACAAGGCCTCAAGTTTGGTTGTGTCAAGTTGGTATCAGAGCTTTAGGTTTATGGTCAATTGGGAGTCTAAAAAGTCATGTATAGTAGAGTATCTTTTAGAGGTGTGTAGTACACCACACACATATGAGAGAGGCTACAAGACATTTAGGAATATTTCACTTCCTTGATATTCTATTTTCAAGCTTTGAGTTTAAATACTGGAATTTCCAATAATCCTTGTTTGCCCTTTTTTTAGATCATGCCTCATCGATCTCGAATAGAAAGAAATCCTTTTGTCCCATCTGGAGATGATGTTGATGGAGTACGCCCTATACTTGGAGTTCGCACTCGATCTAAGGGTCTTATCCCTAATTGTTCTAGAGTTCCCCTGATTACTTCTAGTCCTTCTCAAGTAGAGTGACTAATGCAAAATTTTGTTAGTCGATTCAGACTATTTCTCAGTTAGTTGTTTCTCAGGCTGAGCGAGATGCATCTAGTGTTCTATCTATTGAGGCCACAAGTGTTGACTAGTTTATGAACATGAATCATCCTACTTTTATTGGAGTAAAGGTAGAAGAGGATCCTCAGGTTTTCTTAGATAAAATAGAGAAGATATTCAGGGTGATGTAGGCCACGAATATGGAAGGGGTAAACTTTACCGCTTATCAGCTCAAGTATGTTGTGTACCAATGATATGAGAAGTGGTATAGAGATAGAGCTGATATGGAGGAGTTGTCCTTATGGGAGGGCTTTTCTAATACTTTTCTAGATCGCTTCCTTTCTTAGGATCTGAGATAAATGAAGATGGGGAAGTTTGTGAATTTTAAGCAGGGAAGAATGTTTGTCAAGAAATATGCCTTCATGTTCCATCAACTGTCAAGGTATGGTCCAGACTTGGTGTCTGATATGAGAGAAAAGGTTCACTTCTAGGCTATCTCAGGATTTTATCC
The DNA here is from genome assembly GCF_002878395.1 of Capsicum annuum. Lineage (NCBI taxonomy): Eukaryota > Viridiplantae > Streptophyta > Magnoliopsida > Solanales > Solanaceae > Capsicum > Capsicum annuum. The sequence continues at coordinate 54,950,112 of NC_061121.1, read as the reverse complement.
TTAAAAGCAAGACGACTTTACTAAATAAGGATATGGATATTTTGCAGATGGAGAATTAAAAAAGAAAATAGGCAAAGTTTGGGGAAAGCTAGGGTAAGAGAAACAGGTTCTCTAAGTAGGGTGGTGCTTCGCAGTAGGGTGGTTAGGATGGTGGTAAGTGGCCGAAGAAGAAGTGGGGGAGCTCTGGTTCCTTCTCTACTGCTAGTGCTCCTTACTGAAGCAGTCGGGGGTATAGGCATCCGCAAGGTAGTGATAATTTTTAGGCATAAGGTACTCAATCTCAGGTGAGTAGGACACAATCGGATTCTTCGCGTCTTTTTTGCCGGCTATGTGGTCATTTTCATCAGCAATTTTGTGATGAAGGCAGGGATAAATATTTTAAATACGGTCATCTAGGCCATATTCTTAGAAACTGTCTAGTTAGTAATGGTGCTTCAAGAGAAATCAAAGCTGTGGTTGCTTCATCTTCTACTCCTACACCTCGTAGTGTTGCTTCTGCATCTGCTTCTACTTTTGGTACCGTCGTAGGCCAAAATAGGTTGTATACTCTTGTATCTCAGCTGTAATCTGGGGCATCACCTGATATCGTTACTGGTACGTTCCAACTCTTTTCTCATGACATGTATTGTCTGCTTGATCCAGATTCCACTCTTTTTTATGTGACCTCATATGTGTGTATGTTTTGGTTTTGATTCTGAGGTTATTTTGGATCTTTTTTCTATTTTTACCCCGGTAGCTGACTCAATTATTGCTAATAGAGTCTATGGGGGTGTGTGGTATCTCTTGATAACAAACAGGCCTTGGTAGATCTGTTTGAGCTGGATATGTTGGATTTTGATGTTATTTTGGGGATGGATTGGTTATACTCTTGTTATACATTCTTAGATTGTAGAACTCGTAAAGTTGTCTTAAAGTTCCCTGGTGAACTGGTTATAGAGTGGGATGGTGGTTTCCTAGATCCTAGGAGAAGGTTTATTTCTTATCTTAGAGCTCGAAGATTAATCTCCAAAGGGTGTCTTTATCACTTGATTTGGGTTAAAGATTCAAAATCAGTGGGTCCTTCTTTTCAGTCGGTTCTAATGGTAAATGAGTTTCCTGAAGTCTTTCTAAATGATCTTCCTGGTGTTTCTCTAGATAGAAAACTCGAGTTTGGTATTGATTTGGTTTCAGACACTCCTCTAATATCTATTTCTTCTTATAGAATGGCTCCTGCTAAGTTGAGAAAACTCAAGAAGCAACTTAAGAATCTTCTGGATAATAGTTTATTCGTTCTATTGTATCCCTGTGGGGTGCACCGGTGTTGTTCATGTGCAAGAAGGATGGTTTCCTTTGGATGTGCATTGACTATCCGCAGTTGAATAAGGTAATGGTTAAGAACAAGTATGCTCTTCCAAGGATAGATGATTTGTTTGATCAGTTGCAAGGTGCCAAGTTCTTTTCAAAGATAGACCTTCAGTCTGGGTATCATCAGCTTAAGATTAGGGAGGTGGATATCCCTAAGACAGCTTTTTATACTTGGTATAGGCACTTTGCATTCTTGGTTATGTCATTCGATTTAACTAATGCCCTGACGGCATTTATGAATTTGATTAATAGGGTTTTCAGGCAGTTTTTGGATCTTTCTGTCTTTATGTTCATTGATGACATCTTGGTCTATTCTAGTAGTAAGGTGGATTATATTAATCACCTTTGTGTGGTGTTGCAGACCTTGAAGGAACAACAGTTGTATGCCAAGTTCTCCAAGTGTGAGTTTTGGTTGAACGCTGTAACTTTTCATGGTCAGTGGATTCTTAAAAGGTGGTTGTAGTTAAAACGTGTCCTAGAGCCACGACTCCAACACATATTCAAATCTTCTTGGGGTTGACTAGGTAGTATAGGAGATTTGTGAAGGGTTTTTTTTTGATAGATACTCCTTTATCTAAGTTAACTCAGAAGAAGGTAAAGATTTCTTGGTCGGATGCGTGCGAGGGGAATTTTGAGAAGCTTAAGTATAAGCTCACTTCGGTTCCAATTTTGACATTGCTTGAAGGTAATGAGGCATTAATGGTTTATTGTGATGCATCCCAGGTGGGACTTGGTTGTGTTTTGATATTGCATGGAAAGGTGATTGCCTATGCTTCCAAGCAGTTAAAGGTGGATGAGAGAAATTATCGTACTCATTATTTGGAGCTTTTAGCGGTGGTTTTTGCTCTAAAAATATGGCAGAATTATTTGTATGGAGTGCAAGTGGACATCTTTTCAGATCATAAGAGTCTCCTATATGTGTTCACTCAGAAGGAGATAAACCTTAGGCAAAGGAGATGGTTGGAGCTTCTCAAGGACTATTATATGCGTCTTCACTACTACCCGGGTAAAGCTAACATGGTTTCTGATGCTCTTAGCAGGTTGTCCATGGGGAGTTTAGGTCATGTGGAGAAGGGAAAGTGGGAATTGGTGAAGGATATTCACCGTTTGTCCAATCTTGAAGTTTTTCTCTTGGACTCTAAGGACGGTGGGGTAATGGTTTAGGAAGTTGTTAGATCATCTCTTAGTACAGATATCAAGAAGAGGCAAGTGCTAGATCCTGTCTTGATAAAAATCAAGAGTGATGTTGGTGGGAAAAAGTTAATGGTATTCGAGTTCAGTGGTGATAGTACTTTATGGTACCAAGGGAGGTTGTGTTCTCCTGATGTCGATGGTTTGCGACAAAGGGTTTTGGCTGAGGCACATGAATCGCGCTATGTTGTTCGTCACGGGTCAACGAAGATGTAGCATGATCTAAAGGAGATATATTGGTGGAATGGTATGAAAAAGGATGTGGCTTATTTTGTAGTCAAGTGCATGGCGTGCCAACAAGTTAAAGTTGAGACAGGAGACCGGGAGGGTTGTATCAAGAAATTAATTTCCCCAAATAGAAATGAAAGGTAATCAATATGGATTTCATTATCGGTCTTCCTCGTTCTCGAAACTAATTTGATTTGATTTGGGTCATCGTGGATAGGATGACGATGTCTGCTCACTTCTTAAGAGTGAGAACTACCTTTTTGGAAGAGGATTATGTGAAGTTGTATCTTCATGAGGTTGTGAAGCTACGTGGGGTACCTATTTCGATTATCTTTGATCATGGTACACAATTTTTTCTCACTTCTGGCGGTCTTTTCAAAAAGTATTGGGTACTATGGTGAGTTTGAGTACTATTTTTCATCTACAGATGGATAGGCAAGTGGAACGAATTATTTAGACATTAGAGGATATGCTCCAGGAATGTGTGATTGACTATGGTGGCAATTGGGTTGAGCATTTACCTTTGTTACAGTTTGCTTAGAACAATAGCTATCATTCTAGTATTGGTATAGCCCTTTTTGAGGCATTGTATGGTAGGAGGTGTAGATATCTTATTAGTTGGTTTGATCTTGGTGAGGCGGACATTTTTGGTCTGGATTTGGTTCATCAGGATATGGAAAAGGTAAAGGTGATTCGAGATAGGCTTAAGGCTGCCCAAATTCACCAAAAGTCCTATGCGAATGTTAGACGTAGAGACTTAGAGTTTGAGGTTAGGGATAAGGTGTTCCTAAAGGTTTCTCCCATGAAGAGAGTAATACGGCTTGGAAAGAAGGGAAAACTCAGTCCTGGATATGTTGTTCCTTATGTGATTTTGTGAAGGGTTGGTAATCTTGCTTATGAATTGGAGTTGCCTTCTGGTTTGAGCTCCATTTATCCGGTATTTCACGTATCTATGTTGAGGAAGTGTCTTGGTTATCCTTTTTTATTGTTCCTTTGGAAGGGTTAGGTATATTGGATTCTTTGTCTTATGAAGAGATCCCAACTAAGATACTGGATAGAAAGGTTCGTCGATTATGAAACAAGGATGTGGCCTCGTTTAAGGTTTTATGATTGAACCATAAGGTAGAGGAGGCTACATAGGAAGCGTAAGCAGATATAAAGTCCAAGTATCTGCATTTGTTCTCTGCTTCGGACATTCTTGCAGAAGGTATGTGTTCTTGCATATATCTTTATTTTCTGAGCTTGTTAAAGAAGAATTTAATTTCCTTGCAACTTTGTTTTCTGTCATAAAGGTAAGAGTAGAAGCATCTAAGGGGTGTAAGTCATACATGTACTACCTTGTCCATTATTCAGGGATGAATGTTCCTAGTAGAGGAGACTGAAATACCCTGGGTTCCTGAACCTTAGAAAATTTCTTGGATTTCTGGTCTCTAGACTGGATACGACTAGGGTAAATGACTCATACACTGGGATATGAGTGGTATAGGTTAGTCATATGTTGACCAGTATTGGTTGGTGGATTGGATTTGGTTTCTGGAATAGGTACAATTTATTTAGTACGAGTCGTAAGGATGGATATGGGTTGTCTGGTGACTTCACTTAATCTTAGGCTTGGTAACTTAAGTTAGATCTAAGTACAAGTCCCTCACCAAGAGACATAAGCCAGGGAACGAGTTGTACCATGGACACATATGGTGGACAATGTTCAATCCTCTTAGGAATCTATTCTGCCAGGGGTACGGGTCGAGGGTACTAGTCATATACATAGATAAGACATAGTTTGGGGTGAGCCGTACCTTGGACAGTGTTGGGTCCAAGGGATATGGACTTGGGTACGAGTGGTCGGTACCACTCATATTGGAGGGTACGATTGGTATGGATAGTTGTACCCATCGGATGGGATTTTGGGGAGTTTAAGTGAGGAAAATTTGGACATTTCCCCACATAACCTAATAAGTCCCCATGACTTATATTCCTATTGGGAGGTTAATTTCCCTATTATTCTATTCATTAACACTTGAAACTTCTCTTAAATACTCTACAATTCTCTCTGAGGCTTGTGGGGTAAAAGAAGACTAAGGTTTTATCTTGAAGATTAACTTGGGGATCTTGTTGGTGATTTATCTCTATCATCTTCTTAGTTTAAGGTATGTTCTCTTCCCTCATTGTTAGTTCCAACTAAAGGCGTGATTTTATACAATGTTTTCATGATTTAATTATTGTATAGTTTTGGATTTTCAAATATAATATGCGGATTTTGGTTATAAATGCTTGGTTATGGATTTCCCATGTTTTAACTATGCTTTTATATGATTTAATGATGGTTTTGCATAATTGATTGCATGGGAATGGTTCTTAGGTAATTGGATTTGGTTTTGGAAATTCTATGCCCCCAATATGTTTGATAAAATGCCTATGATAATATTTTCACTACATTGTAAGATTTTAGTGGGACTATTTATGGTTTAAACTTGGTAATGGAGCCCTAAATGATTTAAATGCTTAAATGGAATGGTTTTGGGTTTAACAATCATTCTTGTAGGGTACAATGGAATCCCCTAGGTAATTATAATAATGGAACACTTGCGGGCTACATGAGACTTCCCCAAGTTAATTGGATAATGTTATCTATGGGTACATGAGAATCCCTTGGTCTCAAAAAAGTTTGGCAAAGGACAATACTTGTAAGTTATAGTCGATATGACGATACACTATTAATAGCCTTGGTAAATGATAAATGATATAATGGTTTGGTTGGTTGAAAATGGTCTTAATTGGATAATAATAGTGGGGTGTAATAGTTAACCGTGGAGGTGGTAGTTCAATGAACGAACACTGAAAACTCATGTTTGCCGACATGAGGGGTAGGTCATGACGACATTATATGATACTATGAGGTACAAGGGAATCCCCTAAGTACACTTTTACATATGTATCATAGAGGGTAGGGGTACTTGGGAATCCCCTACTCTAATGGTATCTCTGGTTCGTGCGGCTACATACATTGAGTCTCGTTCAGGGGGTTACACTGGACCCATATTGTCCGTGGGTGTTTAAGGACGGTTAAGCTACACATACCCAGGTAAATAATTTCAAATGCATGCTAAATATGATTCCCTTTCCCGGCATGGTTATATGTGTGTGTGTGTATGGTTTATTTGCATATGGATAGTTTACTTGGTTTTTTTTAAATGACACTATTTTATCCTTATCTTGAGTTCTGCTAGCGTTCACCCGCTAACACGTCTTCAAATGCCTGTATCCCCACGCGATACAGGAATCGACCGTTCTAATCCTCCTGCTTATCATCCGAATATTCGGGGTCAGCTTTTGGATTGAAGTGGTGAGCTTCTATCTTTTCGGAAGGTTCCATTTCATGGATGTTATTTCATACTTTGGTTTTATATGGATATTGGTTTTGGATATAGTTGGGGGTATATTCTAACCAAATTTTGGTATTCTTTTGGTTAGAGGATTTTGTGGAACTACTATGGGCTAGTATGGACGGGTGTGTCAGCCTTAGTATTGGCATTGGTATTGGGGTTGATACTGGTGGACCATATTTCTCATTGTTCCATCCTTTTATATAATATTATGGAACTTGGTTTGGTTATTATATGGTTGATCGGTTTATGGTTTGATTTAGTTTTCAGATGGGTTTGGGCGGTTGGACTTGGTTTGGTCGGTCTTGGTTATAGACATATCCCAGAGTCTTGATATGGACAATTATGCTATCTTGTTATATGTTTGAAATTCAGTCAACTCAGAAAAGGCGACTGGAGGTTAGGATGGTAACGGGGGTGGTCTCTGGTCCCGATCGGACTTGGAACACCTATTATGACAAGGCTCCAGATCAGGTTGGGTAATAATTATACAATTGCATGATACAAAATTATATTTCAATTGCATAAATTCACTGATATAAGTACATGTGAATTGTATAAATTCACTTTATGTTATATACAAACATCAAATGAAACTAAACTATCTGAAATAAATTTATACATTAATAGAAGTATACAATGTATATTAATTTATATATTGATACAAATATATGGACAAAAACGTAATTGAAATCAAAGAAAATGGATAAAATCAAAAGAAGTGTGAAGCAAAAATAACAAAATAAATATCAAAATATAAATGGCACTTTGAATGCATTTTGAACATAGTTCTGAGAAAGAAATTGAAAATCGTCACTATAGATATGAAAACAAAACCTCATTCAGTGAGAAAACTATTCTACATCATGTAAATCTGAAACATTGATTTTCTTTACTCCATGAACAGCAACTAACGATCCTTTTTTTTATAGAACACCATGAAAAAAATCTCCATTAATCTCCTTCAATATCTCTATTAATAGTCATATCCTCCAATATCAATTTTTCAACAAAAATAAAAAATGCTCCCTCCATTAACAACAATCAATAGCAGCCGAAAGCACACTACAATCTCCATTTTCTCTTCGATCCTCACTTTATTCTCATTTCACAACCACCACGTATCCGCTAATCCGACGAGCTATGGGTTGGTGAAATCGCATCAACAACACCCATCACTCACCACTGAACATCCATCACGACTTTCACTTCTCCACACTACTAACAATTCTAACTTAAACTATAGTAGATCTAAAATTAAATGGCTACCTAATTATATGAAACACAATTTAGGTAGAAATCTTTTGAAATATTGTAGAATTTAAATTCTAAAAAACAGGAGAAAAATTAAAAAAGTAAGAGACTGCGAGAGGAAAAGATAGAAAACGAAAGGGATAAATGTTGAAGCGTGAAAAATGAGGGAGTTACACTTAGTAACTGTTTATGAGGTATTTGTCTGGCCCTACCCAAATTATTGTTATTTTTGCTATTTCAATTAATTTATTTAAAGTGTGGTTATATAGTATAATTAAAGTCTTAGCGATGCTATGTTGTGTGCTTTTTCCTATTATTTATGCTAGAGATTAAGGGTCGTTTGGTAGAGTGTATAAGACAATATTGAATAGGGTATATTAGTAATGCTGGAATAGTAGTGTTGAGATTAGTAATGCTGGGATTGTTTTTATGCTATGTTTGGTTTGATGTACAGAAAATAATATGTATTTTTATATTTTAAAAATAATATTTTTTGTTTACGAAGATACCTTCAACATATTATAACTTTGTGTATTTTCTTTGCAAAGATTTATTATTTTTTTTAAAAATAAAAAAATCAACAATATATCTAATAACTTACTTTGGAATTTTAAGATTTAATCATTCACCTACAGGAATTTTTATTAATTATCTTTTCTTTTTTTATATTTGGTCATTATTTATTTGTTGTTCTCGCTTGTGGTGTTCTTAAGTAGGAGGGGGTATGTGTAGCTTTTGAATAAGACAATAGAATCGTTGTTAACATAAAATTGTGTTCCTTAGAGTGTTAAAGTTAAGCAACAAAATTATTTTTATTTGTGATATATCCTATTTACAAAATTAAAGCTTGTATGCAATCATGCAATTTGTTTTTGGGTTTTAACCAATAAGTATTTTTTAAGTTAATGGAGCAGTTTATTTTTATGACTAAAATCATTTGAAGTGATATTATCATCTTGATAAATTGAAAAGAAATAACTCACATTGAATAAATTGAAAAAGATTTAGAAAATATTTAAAAGAATTTGAAGACATTTTTGTCTTTACTCATATTTACAATCCTTGAATTACTAATGTCACCAAATTGGATGTATTGGTTATACACCCTATAATACCATGTAAAGTGTATAACTAATCCATGTATTAGTTATACATTAATTCAAATTTACTACCAAACAAGATATTAAATAATACCACACTTTAATAAATGGATTATCAAAATAATACACCCTAACAAAGGGCTCTTAAGTGTCTCAACTTGGTTACCTTCGTGCAACACCATTTTATAACTATCTTTTTTGAGTTTGGATTAGGCAACATAATCTTAATTTTTTTCCTATTTTTATTTTGTGACCGTAAATATCTCTGTTCGTTATAAGTAGGCTAGCGCCAGCTGCGTAAGTTTATCATACAATTGCATTGTCGATTTTTCTTTTCTTCATTTACTTATCCCTATAGTCGATTCGTTCTTGCTGACTATAGCTTTTGCCTACTAATTTATGTCTTAAAGTCTTTCAACTTCACTTGTATCTTTGTATTTGATCCTGAAGACCCACTTTCAGCCAATAGATTTCTTCCCCTCAAGTAAGGGAATCACTAAGGAGCTGAAAATGATTTATTTTGTAATTAGTTATATCTGGAAAAATATTTTTCTCTTTCATTTTACGTGGCCATTATACTAAAAATATATTTTTCTTTTTTACTTATTCATTTTGGTAAATCAAGAGATTTTTATTACTTTTTCTCGTAACTCTTAATATTAAATAACGACATAAATAGTAAGAGTCAAATTCAAAGTCTCAAAATATCATTAATGAGTTTAGTTTAAAAAAATGCACCCCTAATAAAAATTTTCTTAAGTATAATATCAAGTCAAGTCAACATGACTGGAGTAAACATGAAACAGAGGAATTATTATTTCGAAATGAAGTACCAAATTCCAATGTCGTGGAAATCCCGATTTTAGCTTTAAAAAATATTCAGCCCTCAAGCTTTATGAAACTAGTATTCTTTCCATCCCAAAATAATTATCATTTTAGTAAAATAGAATTTATCCTAAAATAAGTGTCTTAAGAATTCAATACAAAAATTAGTACTTACTTCCCTTCCATTTTATGTGAAAGTCTTTTCATTTTAGTCTGTCCCATGAAGAATATCAGCTTACGTTAATTAAAAATAATGTAACTTAAAAATTTACCTGTTCTTAATGAAATGATGTGCAGCGATGCATTTTATTCAGCTTAAATAGTTGTTTCCCTCACTAAACTTTTACTCTTTTAAAATTTATTGGGAAAAATGTGAACAGAAGGTAAATACACTTCTAAACGAGTACAAAAAAACTTTCTCGAACTGATTCCCCCGCATAGAAAACCACAATGACAACACATTTAGTTGGTTTTGGAAAAATATATTAGCCAAAATAAAAGGTTGGGAGGATAGCTCCTCAGCTCAGGGACCTGTTCTCAGATACACTCTCACGACAAGAACTAGGAGATATGTAAAATAAGAAGTGCAAGAATAAAGTAAATATAAGGCGCAAGGTTTTTACGTGGAAACTCCTTGCTCAAGAAAGAAAAACCACGACCTGCCTCCAGGATTTCTAAGCTCCACTATATCCAAGCAGACTCCAAGGATTACCCTCCTCATATTTTGTTTTGTGGCAATAACTCTATTACAAGGAAACACAAGCAGTAACTCTACTGTTTTAACCTCCAGCTACCTCTGACTGGACATACCAAACTAACTCTACCTTGAAACAATCACCTAACTAGATGATTACATGAGGGAGGTTTGCACCTTAGCACCTACTACAATCATAAGAAAATATAGATAAACTTTTAAGAACATTTTATAAAGACTCAACTACAATAAGAAAATAAAAATACAACTCGATGAACAATTAGTTTCCTGCTGCAGTGTCGTCTTTAATTTCAGCTTCAAAAGATATTTAGTTATGAGAATATGAAAGCATTGATTTTCTAGTTGGGGAAGATGAGCAATATGTAGTATGACCCAAGAAAACCTAGGAGAGATCTCATTGGTTGAGGCAAAAAGGTAGCAACAACTTTTCCACCAACTTTGTACTATGTGTCAGCTAAGACAGTTGACTGTGTTAGCAAAAGGCGAGACCAACTTGTTCTTTAAGTGGTAACAGCTTTGTCATCACAAAAACTCTAGGAAATAAGTCCCAAACTATAAGTTTGTCAATTATCAAAACTAAGACTTACAATTTTCTCCCTTTTTGATAATGACAAACCCATACAAGCAATCAACATACTTAAAATCTACTCAGAAATACAAACACTAACCTTTGCCCCAGATTTCCCAACCAATTCCGGCTATCAGTGATGTCTATAAGGCTATAAGCATCCTATACCTTATTTCCCCTACTTATAAGAATTAAGTTGCCACTAAGTGAGAGAAATCTTATACACATTATTACAACCCAACCACACATCAAAACACCACAAATACAGGCTACACATCAAAACTTCCTCCTTTCGGCATCATCAAAGAGATAAAGCAGTAAACCGGGTATAGATAAGCATACATGTTAATTAATGGTCATTGAAGCAACACTAACATGATCAAGAAAATATCAGAGAGAAATGAGAGAAGTGATAACACAGAGAATAAATTGCATTCATTCAACAATCAGTACCAAAATCCAATCAAATACAACAACCATTAAACATATCAAAAATAACAGTGCCAGGTAGAAGATAGGGATAAAGAACAAGGAGAATCATAGGGCTTAAAGATAGGGCTAGGAAGGGGGAGGATTAGGAGTCATAATGGAAAGGATTTAGAAAGAATTTCCTATAGCTCGATACAGCTGCCTGAGAAGTATATTCATTCTTTCATGTTCTACAACATGGGCCTTGAGAATTTGTTGAGTCAGAGCTTCATGTTTTGCAATCAAGGCTTAAACTTGAGCTTCCAACTTCTCCACCCTCTCATGCAGGACAACATTTTCTTCTTTCAACTTTTCACCAGAGTCGATCTCTCTTCTCCTCCTTTGACTGATGTAACTTTTAATGCAACAATCTCAGCATCTTTTAAGGAAATTATGGTAGTCATGGACTCCAAGTCTTCCTTCTAAATTCTTCTGTGCTTCCACCAACTAATATATAAGGGACTTGGACTTCTCACCAACTCTCTTAGGAATACACTCATCATCCTTGAGAGTAGTCATGTTAAACTTTTGCTTAACCGATCTAAATTTCCCTTGTTCACACACCACATTAAAGTAATCAAAGATCTTTTTAAGACAAAACCCATATGCCAGGATATTTTTTCGATCTTTAGTAGTCATTACTGTAAGCATATGTTCAATGATGAGAGCAGGAAGACATATTTTCTTAAATTTGGCTAGCATCTCCATAAGATATAGATCAGGACCTATGATGGTGATTTTTTTTCTGACTTAGGCAGAAGAGACTTATTCACCAACTCAAAGAGTAGTTGGTATTCACTCTTCAGGGTCTTTTTGGTTACATTCTTCGTATTCATATCATCTAGATTACTATAAATCATCCAAAACTTAGCTGATTCTTCTTCATTTCTTATAGATTTTATTCCCTTAGTAGGGATTTCTAAGATTTTATACTTTACCTCCTCATCAACAACAATGTTTGTTCCATTTACTTGAGAGGTCATGTAGAGACCATCTTTGGAGAATGCCAGATTGTGATAAAACTTGTGCACTCCTTGTTTATATAAAAGAGGAACAGATCCATCAAATAGATGCCCACATGCTTGAAACTTAATCCACTCGATTAATTTCTTTATTCAACGAAACTTAGCCACTATAGGATCAAACACCCTTCCTCTCAAAACTTCTTAAGTTTTTAGAATTTCTTTCCTTGTCTCCCTCGATAATCCTTTGCCCTTCGCAGTGGAGAAAGAGGCCTTTCTTGAGGACTGGGGGATACTGGGATCTTTTCAGCCTTGGGGCTAGGACTTGGTTACTTGTTCCCTACAGATTGGACCCTTTTTCTCTTTCTATCCATTTTAAACACAGACTCTTTTAGATGAACTCTGTTTTTTTCCTTGAAGAAGCAATTTTTGTACCTTTTTGGGCGGATTCAACTTTCTTCCCTTTCACCTTAGCTCTGGTAGCTTTTACCTTATTTCTATATCCGAATCAACAACATTACTTTTGAAAACACTATTATTATCATCATTAAACAGTCTTGCAAAAAGATCATCAATACTGTTAAAATCACTGTCCTTGCTATCATTATCCTCTATTTCCTCATCAGACTTATGAACAACGACTGGTTTAGAAATATCTATTCCTTTTTTATCCATCCTTAACCTTTTAGTGTCATTCTTATTTTTAGCCAAAGATTCTTTCATTGCATTTTTGGAACTCACCCTGGTCTTAGCGTTCTGCCTCTTCCTAAAGACAATGATCTTTTCTTGGATAATTTTTAGGATAATGGATTATTATTATCACTATCCAAGCTACTCTGTGCAACCTTATTCCCACCTGAGAAAACATGCACTGGAGAAAGCGTCTCATGTTTATTACCACCACCAGAGGGAGAAATATTTTTTCCTATTAATAAAAAGAGTTGTACGAGGAGTTTCAAACCTTTAGGGTTCTGCACTTAAAGAAGTAATACCCAGTACTCCTATTTTACTCATTTCTTGAATATTAGAGGGAGGCTCTCTAGAAATTGGTAAATCTTCAAACAGGGTTTCATCTAATAAAGTACTGCCTGACTTGCTACAGGATATAAACTTGTCATAGGAGAGGGTTTAGATTTTTGAGGAGAAATCAAAATCCCGACTAGAAGGAATTGGTTGATCAGAGATTAATTCCTCATATTTGTGCTCTTAAGAGACGAGCTAAAAGAAAAAGATTTTGAGAAGTTTAATTTGGGATTCTTCCTCTCTTGGAACTGGGTTTTTAGAAGTGGAAATTTTGGAATTTAAACGATCATTAGTTATATTTCCTCCTTTTGATGAGAGTCATCAGGAATTTATTACTTCTTAAAATTGAAATCCTTAGAAATTTTATGAAGGGACACAAGGGAAAACTTAGTGACAACAGATATTTCTTCAGACCCAAATAGAATAGAAGGTGTGTCAATTATTTTTAAGAGAGTGGGTTCATTCTTTTAGGAGGATGAAGAGGATTTCGACATTGTAGAGATTGAGTAATCTTGTACAAGAGTAGTTGGTATGAGTTTTAAGTGGTTTTGGGAACTAATATGAATTATGAGAGAAAAGAGAGTTCTTTAAATAATAGAGAAAGAATCTGATTTATGGTTTTAAATAGGACAAGAGGGAACAATTCAGATTTGATAAAGTGATGTTTCTAAGGTTATGTCACACATATAATTTAATGTTTAAATGGTCATTTTATAGGAATAGCAAATAATACTGTCCTAATTTGGGACCTGGTCCCTAAATAATTTTGAAGACAATATTCTGTGTTATCTAACTTTCTCTTTTCTTCATTTTCTCATTCTTTCCAAAGAGATATAGGATACCTGTTTACCATTTCATAGCCATGAAAGTAGAATTATAAAGGCATCAACCATTTATCTAGATCTCACAGATTTATCTTCAGATTCTCTTTAATATATAGGAGAGTCATAGATTTATGTTCATTTTCATCAGTGTACCATCTAAGCAAGGAGTGAATCAAGGACTTGCACATCTTATTCTATTACCATTATGGATATGGATTTTTCTTTCCCAAACTCATTTGAGTTACTTGGTGAATCATTCCAGCATGTGCAAGCATCTGACTTACAATCTTATCAGCTTCAGCCTTTCTGTTATACTTTCTATAAACCTGTTGCTTTTCTCTCTCCTTATTAATATTTTGTTTTACATATTCTTTGTTCTCAACCTTGCGCATTAGACAGTGCTTGATGTAATGACCCAGCTTGCCGCACTTGTGACAAGTACCATTGCCCATTTCTTTCTTGCAATGCTTGCTAGATTCACTATTTCTGAATGTAACTCCTGACATTTTCAAGGCTTTGAGCACCCTTTTATCAATGCGAGTTGTTTCATTTTATTAAAAACTGTAAGTAGCTTGTGAAGCCTTCAAAACTAGTTTTGATGTTGCATTTATTTCTTAAGATCCTTCCAAGGTGTTAGCCTTATTACAAAAAAGCTAGGTCTGATAGCAAATGAAGGGTTGGGAGGATAGCTCCTCAGCTCAGGGACCTGCCCCCAGATACACTCTCGTGACAAGACCTAAGAGATATATAAAATAAGAAGTTCAATAATAAAGTAAATAGAAGACACAAGGTTTTTATGTGAAAACTCCTTGCTCAAGGGAGAAAAACTACGACCTGCCTCTAGGATTTCTAAGCTCCACTATATTCAAGCAACTGCTTGAATACAGACTTCAAGGATTACTCTCCTAATCCTTTGTTTCCTAGAAATAACTCTATTAAAATAAAACACAAGTAGTAACTCTACCGCTTTAACCTCCAACTACCTCTAACTGGACACACTAAGTTAACTCTAGCTTGAAATACTCACTTAATTCTAGATGATTACAAGAGGAGCATTTCAACCTCAACACCTAATAAAATCATAAGCAAATGTAGGCAAATATTTAAGAACAATTTACAAAGGCTTAACTACAACAAGAAAATAAAAATACAACTCGATGAACAATCAGTTTCCTACTACAGTGTCATCTTTGATTTCAACTTCAAAAGACATTTAGTTGTGAGAATATGGAAGCATTGGTTTTATTGTTGAGGAAGATGAGAAGAATGTAGTATGAACCAATAAAACCTAAGAGAGATTTCATTAGTTTTGGCAAAAAGGTGGTAGCAGCTTTCCCACCAACTTTGTACTATGTCAGCTATGACAGTTGACTGTGATAGTGACAGGTGAGCCTAACCTGTTCCCTAAGTGGTAACAACTTTTTCATCATTAAAACTCCAAGAAACAGGTTCCAAACTGATACGAAACAAACAAGGGAACACAAAATCACACCCCAAAACAGTCCACAAATCACAATAAATCGTGGACCAAATGGGGACCTCTCTCGGATTCACTATCTAGAACAAGAAAGAAGAGGATACAAGGTGTTAACACACCAAAAAAGCCAGCCAAAAACAAGTTTACCAACACAATATAAAGATTCACAATATTACACTAGCAACAAGAATAAACGGGTTACATTAATAACACAAGAAGCCGAAACTAAAACAAGATACAAGATAGATAGTTAGACAAGTGTTGATGTAGTCTTAACAACCCAAGAGCATATTCCACTCTTGGACCATTAACACTTCACAAAAAAAATACCTAACTCTTAAAATTGACACAAGAGAGGTATCCACCACCCAAGCACTAACGTATCAAGCAAAATGCAACACACAAGAGAATTCACCCTTATGTTATGCCCTAGTTTTGGTTGTGGACTCTCTATCTCTCTAAGAGGAGTTTTCTTTGTTCAAAATTCATAAAAAGTACAAACTAAAATCCTATAAGGTTAAATTTATATTACATTACAAAATAAAATACAAAAGACTAAAATACCTTTTAATAAAAAGTGCTTCGAAAATAGCCCATGGAGTGTGCTTGGGACGATTTTGGGCCTCCTTCACACTTAGTATTGTGCACTCTTTAGGTGGTCTTCAAAATACTCAAAAAGTGTCCATGATCGTGATTGTACTCATATCATCCTCTCCATCTTGAGAGGAATTTGACCACAAATTCATGGCTTCACCTCATGCAATTTTCCCTCCAAAAGAAACCAACCAAAATAGTCTGCAAAACATCAAGAAAGTACACAAAATAGTCCCCAAAAAAACAAAGGGAGCCTGAGGATACAATAAGAACAAATCTCGGCTAACATCTTTATTTTGAACCTCGTCTTTCTCTTCATCTTAAGCCTTGTCTTCAATATCATCCGAAACAAGTCTCTTACCATCATACAAGCATTGTCGTAGACCCCATATCCTTCATGTTCCTTTCTACCATTCTTCTCTATATGGACATGTCGTGTTTGGTGTAGTGGAGCTTTGGTTGAGAGGCTTGCTTTGGTTAAGTGGGGTTTCGGTTGTGGAGTTTGGATAGGAGGAAATTGGATTCCAAGTCCTCCTTGTTGGACTTAATAAAATTGCAGGGGAAGTGGTCTATCTTGTTCTTGATTTTAAGGGCTATTTGGATCTTGGATTGTGGCATTATGTGGTGGTCTTGGAGGATTGGTCATTGGAAGTAAAGTTTTGGGAGTAAAAGCACAAGAGTTTCTTTGACTCTCCATTCGATCCAACCTCTCACTCATAGTTACCACATCCGAGTTAATTTTTTCAAGACCCACATTTGCCCTAGAAAGGTCTCGGGAAAAAGCATCAAGGAGGGCTAAAATTTACCTATAAAACAATAAACAAGTTAGTTATACAAGAATGGTCCTCACACTCCCTCTCTATTATTTTTTCTCGCAGATTTTTCACACTTTGATCTCACAAGTGTCGTAACCTTGCTTGTACTCCATGAGGCATTGAGAGGTGGACCATGTATTACAACGAGTCAAAAGAATAAGACACGCAAGGGAACATATACACGAAGAACGGATTCAAAACTAACTTACATTCTAGTACTAGCTTGTAAGTTAGTAATGGAATCAACAAACGAAACTAAAGAAACAATAAAATGAAACTAAGAAATCTAAAATTTAAGATTAAAAATTTTTGGTGAACACATGATGTGGCAACCCTAAATTGGTCACGGTTTTGTCAAGTTTTATTGTCCAAGGTTCAAGTCTTGACTAATATTTGATCTGGATTGGTAGAATTGTTTAAGGAGGGAAAGACTAAGTTTTGGAACTCTTTTTCAACTCAAGTTTCAAGACTTGGACTTTTGTAGTATTTTCCCTTAAAATAGGGCCTTCAAAACATAGAAGTTGGTTGGAAAAGGGTTGTAAAGTCTTGAGTGGTTGGAAGTGGTGGTAAAAGTCTTTGATGACTAACAAATACTACACCTCCTTCCTTCACCCTCTTAGATCTAACATCAATTTTTTTTCAATAAAAGATGAAGATTGGTGAAGAACACCAAGAACACTAAGAACACAAACTTTTGAATCTTGGAGTCTAAGGTTCATGTTGGTCTCACACTTCAATCAACACTTTGTCAAGTTCCACCTTTCAACAACAACTTCAACAAGAAGTTCTTAAGACACCAATTCAAAACAATAACACAAGTTCAAGCTCAAGAACTCAACAACAACAACACCAACCTTCAACAATAAGGATCAACACATAGCCACTTCAAGTTCACAACAACAATGTCAATATTATAAGCTCAGCCTTTAGATCTAGACACTTTTAGTGTTGGTGAGAAAGAACCAACACTAGAAACACACTAGAAAATAAAAGAACTAAAAGATCTAGTCAATAAAAAAAAGAAAATCTCGGCTAAGACAACAACACAACACCATTTTTGGCTAAGAACACAAAAATGGACAGATTGCTATTTTCTGAAATTTTTCAGTTTTTATCAACTTCTTTTTTTTTGACTAATCAAACCCAAGATTGGCTTTGTGGGAAAAAAAACCAGCCTTGCTTTGACACTAAATGATACGAAACAAAAAAGGGAACACGAAATCACTCCCCAAAACAGTCCACAAATCACAACAAATCGTGGACCAAATAGGGACCTCTCTCGGATTCACTATCTAGAACAAGAAAGAAGAGGATACAAGGTGTTAATACACAAAAATAGCCAGTCAATGGCAAGTTTAGCAACACAAGATGAAGCTCCACAATATTACAATAGAAACAAGAACAAACGGGTTACATTAACAACACAAGAAGCCAAAACTAAAACAAGATACAAGATAGATAGTTAGACAAATGTTGATGTAGTCTTAACAACCCAAGAGTATATTCCACTCTTGGACCTTTAGCACTTCACACAACAAACACCTAACTCTTATAATTGACCCAAGAGAGACGTCCACCACCCAAGCACTAATGTATCAAGCAAAATGCATCACACAAGAGAATCCATCCTTATGCTATGCCTTAGTTTTGGTTATAGACTCTCTCTCTCTAAGAGGAGTATTATTTCTTCAATATTCATAAAAAATATCAACTAAAACCATACAATGTTCAATTTATATTACATTACAAAATAAAAGACATAAGACTAAAAGACCCTTAAAAGAAAAGGGCTCCAAAAATAGCCCATAAAGTGTGTTTGGGACAGTTTTGGGCCTCCTTCACACTTAGACTTATTCACTCTTTAGGTGTTCTTCAAAACACTCAAAAAGTGTCCATGATCATGATCATACTCGTATCACAAACTATAGGTTTGTAAATCATCAAAAATAAGGACTCAACTCAAAACAATGAAGAAGTTCA
This sequence comes from Capsicum annuum, assembly GCF_002878395.1. NCBI lineage: Eukaryota > Viridiplantae > Streptophyta > Magnoliopsida > Solanales > Solanaceae > Capsicum > Capsicum annuum. Next base: position 54,931,361 of record NC_061121.1, on the reverse strand, counting down.
TTGTTTGTTTATAAGCCAAAATGATAAATAATATAAACTCTTAATTCAAACCAAGACATTTAGTATGTGTAAAATAAAGAAGCTTATTCTTTGTTACTTTGTTACTTGTAGGAATCAACAAATAGATGGCCGAGGATTCTTTTTTTAAATTAAGAAAGACCATCCACTAATCAATTGGAATTTGTTAGAAGACAAGTAAGTTGTTTATGGATTTATCTCGGTATACTAGAGAAAGTAAACCCTTAGAATTGGGCATCTTCTCAGCTTGACCCCTTAATTGATGAATCCCATCATGTCTTTTGTAAAATACTTAGTCTCTTGAAGAATCAAGTCCTGATGAGTGAGACAGTCAGAATGATTTTAGAGGACTTGAAAATGATTAAACCTGAGATCATTGCTAAGTGAATCAATCCTTCCAAGCAAAACCAAGCAACATCATTATCATCATCACCATCTACCAAAAAAATCACTATGGATATGGAGAACCTTGTCGTTGTTGTATTATGGTGTTCAGGTATACGAATCTGTATACATGCAACACCAACTTCAACCCTAGTTCAAGTCTAAGACAAAAACACTTTTAAAGTTACTTAACACGTTCAACACTAGATTATGAATAATCTATCTGAGAAGTGTGTTTGTTTTCAAAGAATAGATGAAATAGACTTTGTAAGGCCAAGTCCCCCGGCTTCATAGAGTGTCCTTAAGGAATAATTCCCCTCACTGTACCTGAGGTTATGGAATCTTTTTCTCAAGATAAAATGGCCTTCAATCCAAACAATAGTGGTACCTCAAATTATTGGATTCAACGAACTCACTCAACAGTTTGATTAATCACACAGAATGTTTTGAAGGTAAGAAAAGAGTTTGTAATTTTGAAAATTTATGTCTAAACCTGTGGATAAAATAAGGTTTATATAGCCTTCATATACCTCTACTGAAAAGTGGTAATGGTTCACTTAAAAGGTGTGACCTTTCTTGAAAAATCATGTCTGTTCATCCAAAGATTGCATCTTTTCGGAACAGGCAGACCATTTCATGAATCAGTGTGTCATTTCATTAAAGGATTGCATCCTTTTGAAGCATCAGTTCAAAACAGTGCATCCTTCTGAAGCATCAGTTTGAAACAATGCATCCTTTTGAAGCATCAGTTTGAAATACTACATGCATGCATATAACTAGAGGATCAAAACACAGAAAAAAATTACTACATTTATATTTTCCCTTTAGATTAAATTTTGGTCAAATAAATTTTTTCCAAAAAGATAGATCTCATCGATCGATCATTTGACAAATCCAAATCCAAATTCGAAGCTGAAGCCGAAGCCGAACCGAGCGAGTGACGACGATGATGGTGCGAGGCATTTCTTATTTCTTGTCTCACTTACAAAGTGGAATAAGTGTTTCTTAATATAAACCCACCAATGTGGGAGAAATAGTTGACTTTCCATTTTAGAGTACACTTTCCATTTTAGTGTTTTCTTCTCTATTTACCCTTTCACTTGGGTTTCTCTATTTTTCATTCACACTTATTATATACTTTGAACCCAAAAATCCCCCACATGAATGGGGAATGGATTTTTTTCATAAAATTTTACGGACAAGTATGTGACATCAACCAAAGACTGATTGCATCTGGATAAGTGGGTTTCCCTTTGAACTTTCTATAGTGAACATGCATTAAATGCACTCGATCAATCGGTAGATTTGATATCTTTGAACCGTCAAGATATAATGTACACCTAGACAACACATGTCACACAACCAGCCTTTTACCATTTATGGTTCTCACGATTTTGTTCTTTTCAGCCATGAACACGTCCCAATTTCATGAGAGCTTAGAGAATAGGTCTTTACTAACACTCTCCTTGAAGCGGCTTGCACTTCTCTCTCACATAGGTGATTTCTAAATGTTCAATCATATAGATTAAACTATTTGGTCAAATCTACCAAATTTAGATAATCATTAAAAGACTTTTCACCTTATTTCTTATCCTTATTTACTAAATATTGTCTACATCATGAGAATGGGTTGGTTAATTAACAATGTTGAACCTATCAAACACAACTTTGTTTGATCTTCTTGAACCTAGCTCTTGGTATCTCCAGTCTCCTATAGGTCTTTTGTAAGTGGATCTGATATATTATCCTTTGACTTTACATAGTCAACAATGATAATTCCACTAGAGAGAAGTTCACTACTGGTATTACGTCTCTATTGTATGTGACGAGATTTACCATTATACGCCATGCTCCTTGCCCTACCTATTGCCGCTTGGCTATCACAGTGTATACATACTGGTGCCACTGGTTTGGCCCAATAAAAAATATCTTCCAAGAATTTTTGGAGTCATTCTGCTTCTTCACTGGCTTTATCAAATGCGATAAATTCATATTTCATTATAGAATGAGCAATACAAGTTTGTTTAGATAATTTCTAAGAGACTGCTCCTCCACCGATAGTAAATACATATCCACTTATGGATTTTACTTCATTCGATCCGGTAATCCAATTTACATCACTATATCCTTTGAGTACCACAGGATATTTATTATAATGAAAGGCATAGTGTTGAGTATATTTAAGATACCCCAAAACTCTTTTCATTTTCATCCAATGATTTTTGTTGGGATTACTCATGTACCAACTGAATTTACTAATAGTGCCTTCTATGTCTAGTCGTGTACAATTCATTATATACATTAACCATCCCAATACTCTTGTGTACTCCAATTGTGAGTCACTTTCACCTTTATTCTTTCAAAGTGCAAAGCTCAAATCCAATGGAGTCTTGGCAATACCGAATTCCATATACTTGAATTTTTCAAGTATATTTTTGATATAATGAAACTGTAAGAATCCCAATCCTTGTGGAGTTCTATAGATTCTTATTCTTAAGATCACATCCACAACTCCAAGGTCTTTCATATCGAACAAACTCTCGAGCATTTATTTTGTTGTATTTATGTCAAAAAAGTCTCTACTGATGATCAACATATCATCCACATGTAAACAAACAATGACTTGGTGATTCGGAGTGTCTTTAATATAAACACATTTACCACATTCATTTATCTTGAACTCTTTTGCCAATATGGTTTGGTCAAACTTTGCATGTCATTGTTTAGGTGCTTGCTTTAGTCCATACAATGACTTAATAAGTTTACACACCTTATTCTCCTTTTCTGGAACCACAAAATCTTTAGACTGTTCTATGTAAATTTCTTCCTCTAATTCTCTATTTAGGAATGTGGTTTTCACATCCATTTGATAGATTTCAAGATCATATACTTCCTCTAAGACAATTAACATTCGAATTGATGTTATCCTTGTTAATAGCAAGTATGTATCAAAGTAATTAAGGCCTTCTTTTTGTTTGAAGCCTTTTACTACAAGTTTTGCCTTGTATTTGTCAATAGTACCATCCACCTTCATTTTCCATTTGAAGATCCATTTAGAACCTAAATGTTTATTTTCTGGAGGAAGATCAACCAATTTCCATGTATGGTTTCTTAAGATTGAATCAATCTCACTGTTGACTGCCTCTTTCCAAAAGGATGAGTCTGACGACAACATCGCTTATTTAAATGTTTGAGGCTCATTTTCTAAGAGAAATGTTACAAAATATGATCCAAATGATGTAGACGTTCTTTGACATGTACTACATATTGGATTCTCTTTATTATGTACATTCTCACTTTGTTCATCTCGAGGTCATTTAGATCATCCACTAGACTGTTTATGTCTAATTTTATACGGGTAAATATTTTTAAAGAATTCAGCATTATCTGATTTAATTACCGTATTTTTATTTATATCTGGATGTTTGGATTTATGAACCAAAAACCGACATGCTTTACTGCTTTTAGCATATCCTATGAACACGCAGTCCACAATCTTAGGTCCTATCTTAGCACTTTTAGGCATAGAAACTTGGACCATTACTAGACACCCCTACACTTTGAAATATTTTAAGTTGGGTTTCCTTCCTTTCTATTTTTCATAAGAAATTGATTGTTTCTTACTATAGGGAACTCTATTGAGTATACGGTTGGCTGTAAGGATAGCCCCCCCCCCCCCTCCTATAAGTTTTATGGTAAACCAGAACTTATAAGTAAGACATTCATTATTTCCTTCAATGTTCGTTTTTTTATTTTAGCAATTTCTTTAGATTGAGGTGAATACGGGGCCGTAGTTTGATGGACGATTCCATGCTCTATACTTATTTTGGTGAAGGGAGATTCATATTCTCCGCCCCTATTATTCTTATCATTTTTATCTTTTTCTCTAACTAATTTTCTCTTTCAGTTTTGTATTGCCTAAACGCATCTATTGCTTCATCCTTACTATTTAGCAAGTAGACATAATAATATCTGGTGCAATCATCAATAAAAGTTATCAAATACTTTTTTCCACCATGTGATAGTGTTGACTTTATATCACAAATGTCAGTGTGTATTAAGTCTAAGGGATTGGAATTCCTTTCAACGAACTTATAAGGATACTTTGCATACTTTGATTTCACACACATTCAACACTTTGATTTATTGCACTCAAAGTTTGGCAAAACCACTAAGTTAATTAGTTTTTGTAACGTTTTGTAATTAACATGGCTTAAAAATTCATGCCACAAATTATAAGACTCAAGCAAGTAAGAATAATTTGAACTTTTATTGATTTCAACATTCACTACATTCATCTTATAAAGGCCCTCGGTGAGATAGCCTTTTCCTACATACACTTCTGCTTTGCTAATTATATTTTTTCCTGAAATGGTTACACATTTGAATCTGTTCTTTTCTAGAAGTGAAACAGAAATCAAGTTCCTACGTAATTCCAGAATGTACAAGACATTGTTAAGTGTCAAGACCTTTCCTAAAGTTATTTTCAAGCCTACTTTTCCTGTTCCTTCTACCTTAGCCGTAGCGGAGTTAGCCATGTAGATTATTTCTTCTACTTGAGATGGAGAGAATGATGAAAACAACTCTTTGCTGGAACAAACATGGGTGGCACCAGAATCCATCCACCACTCACTAGGATTCCCCACCAAGTTTCATTCTAAAAACATAGCACACAGAACATCACATTCATTGTTGGACTCAATCATATTTTCTTGGTCCCTTTTCTTGCCTTTCTTAGGGGCACAACAATTCGTGGACTTATGGCCAATCTTGCCACAGTTGAAGCACTTTCCCTTGAATTTCTTCTTGGGTTGATTGCTTTCTTGTTCAACTTTCTTCCTTTTCTTAGAATTGTTTTGGCCATCTTCTACGATACGTGCTCCATTAATTTTAGAATTTTCTTTTGACCTTCTCTCGGCAGCCTTACTATCCTCTTCAATACACAGTCGGACAATAAGATCTTCAACAGTTATCTCCTTGCGTTTGTGCTTCAAGTAGTTTTTGAAGTCTTTCAACATAGGTGGTAGCTTTTCAATGATCGCTGCTACTAGAAATGCATCATTTACAATCAAACCTACAAAACAGTTTATGTGAGTACTAAGAACAGTTTCAATTTGTTCAACTAATGTATTTTTCAAAGATATACCTTCCGCTAGGAGATCGTGGATGATTACTTGCAATTCCTGCACTTGAGAGACAACCGATTTTCTATCTATCATTTTAAAGTCCAGGAACCTTGCAACAAAGAATTTCTTAATTCCCGCATCCTCTGTCTTGTATTTTCGTTCTAGTGCCCCCCACAATTCCTTCGATGTTTTAGTTCCACTATAAACATTATAGAGGTCATCTTGGAAACCACTCAAGATATAATTCCTACAAAGGAAGTCCGAGTGTTTCCAAGCCTCTACAATTATAAAACACTCTTTGTCCGAGGTTCCCTCGGGCACCTTAGGAGCATCCTCACTAGTGAACCTTTGAAGACATAGTGTTGTGAGGTAAAAGAACATCTTCTGCTCCCATCGCTTAAAGTCAATGCCTGCAAATTTTTCGGGCTTCTCCGCAGATGCCATTGGTTGCAGAGTATTTTCTCGACTTGTTAAGGCAATACTAGTTGTCCCCACAGTCATAGACACATCTTGCATTTGACTTTCATTAGTCATTTTTCTGTCACCACAAGATAGTAAAATTTAGTATTTTTAGAATACTACTTATAAAGTAAAGCAACTTTAAACTCTTCTTCTTATTTCTAGTTAACGATGAAGTTTTTATGACTTCCAATCGTTAATCGAGTGATCTTTAACTTGTGATAGAAATTTTATGTCTTTGAATCACTAGTTAAGTTCAAACGGAGTAGAAAGCTTAAAGCTTTAATCTCCAAAAACAAGTAATACCGATTCTGCAAGTTATTCTTTAAGATTGTTGTATTATGGTGTTCGGGTACAAGAATCTGTATACATGCAACACTAACTTCAACTCTAGTTCAATTCTAAGACAAGAACACTTTTTAAGTTACTTAACACCTTCAAAACTAGATTATGAATAATCTATTTAAGAAGTGTGTTTATTTTTAGAAAATAAATGAAATAGAATTTGTAAGGCCAAGTCCCCTGACTTCATGGAGTGTCCTTAAGGAATAATTCCCCTCACTGTACCCAAGGTTATGGAATCTTCCTCTTAGGATAAAATGGCCTTCAATCCGAACAATAGCGGTACCTTAAATTGTTGGATTCAACAAACTCACTGAATAGTTCGATTGATTACACAAAATATTTTGAAGACAAGAAGAGAGTTTGTAATTTTGAAAATTCGTGTCTAAACCTGTGGATGAAAGCAGGTTTATATAGCATTCCTATGCCTCTTCTGAAAAGTGGCAATGATTCACTTAAAACGTGTGACCTTTCCCATGTCTGTTCCTCCAAAGATTGCATCTTTTCCGAAAAGTCAGACCATTTCATGAATCAATGTGTCATTTTGTTGAAGGATTGCATCCTTCTGAAGCATTAGTTTGAAACAGTGCATTCTTCTGAAGCATTTGTTTGAAACAGTACATCCTTTTGAAGCATCAGGAAAAATTAACTGCGTTTATATGTTCCCTTCGGATTAAATTTCTGTCAAATAAATTTTATCCAAAAAAATAAATCTCATCCATCGATTTGAAGTCGAAACCAAGTGAGCAACGACAATGACAGCACAAGGCATATCTTATTTCTTGCCTCACTTACCAAGTGGAATAAATGTTTCTTAATATAAACACTTGAAAGTCACATTCTCCCACCAATGTTGGAGAAATAGTAGACTTTCCATTTTAGAGTACACTTTCCATTTTAGTGTTTTCCTTTCTATTTTTGCTTCCACTTGGGTTACTCCATTTTCCATTCATACTTTTCATATACTTTTAACCCAACAGTCGCAATGGCTTGCATTAATGTTGTTCCTCAACTGACAGTCTATGAAATTTTGAACTCTTTACAAAAGTTAAAGCATTTGGGAGTATTCCTTATGTTTACTGCAAAACTGTGCAATATTAGAATAAGAAAATAAGGCATCTCTTCACTCTCTCCGAGGATATAGCTAACGCTATAGCTTAACTATCTATCTTGTGTTGGAGGCCTAGTTGCGAGGGAGATGAGATGCATGATCCTGACTTTGAATCCAAGTTTTCAAAATTGGTGTAAAGGATATATCCTATCAGGCCTAAATGAAGGAAGCTTTATATCAGTGTCATGAAAGAGTCACATTCCTCAGTTCCAAAAGCTACAGTGATACATGGTAGTCTTAAGGATCTATCCTATCATCAGTGTCTTGTTTGGAATTTTACTGAGTCTATCTTATATGATCTGAAAGAGGTTAAAAGTCGTGATCCCAGCTTGAACGTTGCTTTTTTCGATCGATTGCAATGTCTCCAAGGTGGACTTTTTCACCTCTGAATTTCACAAGATATTAGCTCGCCATGAAGACTTTCAGCACCAAGAATTGAGTTTATTGCTATCAATTCTAGAAGTTTTAGGCATTGAGGCAGCAATTGTGATCTAATCCTTGTGTGACATGGATTCGGAGAACAATAGTGCTGAAGTAGACCATATGTTTCTTAATTTGCACGTGAAGTTTAAGTATCTCAGGGTAGAGATCAGTCTGTTTCAGAAACTAAGGTTACCAGAGTCCAAGATGGACTTTTTTCAAGAAGAATTGAGTTTCATAAAAAGGTTCCTCATGGATTCATTGAGCAGTGCAAAGAGTAGACTCAGCTGACTGATGTCTTAACCTTTATTCTATCTGTGACCACCGAAGTGGTGTCATTCACTAATTCTCTTTCTTGTGATTCATAGGATGGAGAATTAGCTAGGAAAATTAATCTCTTGCATTTTCAGTTACATCTTAAATTTAAGTTTATTAGGGAAGTGATTCGACAAATCTGTCCCTTCATTTCTGCCTCATCAATACCAGTTCATCCTGTGATATATCTGCTGAACTTTCTTCCTACTTAAGTTGAGGCCATCGATTCTTTTTTCCATGGGGTTTCATGAATATATTTTTGAAAATCTGCTACTAAAGGCAGAAACCAATCTGGAACTTACTGATACAGATAAAGTTAACAGTTTTTACCACAGGTTGCATCTCTTGGTAACACTAATTGATCCCCTAATTCAGTAGATTAAATGCAAGAAGCAAAATGATCTCTTGAAGAAAATTGAACTAGTGATTGAGGCCGAAGTTGCTATCCGTTTATCATATGAGGATGCTTTGGACAACAACAAAAGTAGGAAAGTCTTTTGCTTCAACTCTTGACTGTCTTTCAAGTTAATCAAGTGTGAAGGGATGTTGACAGATCAACTAAATCACAAAGCCATTCTGGAAACTGAATTTTTGGATCTGGTGAAAATGCTCATGAAGAGATTATTTTCCTAGAGGCTTTCTCATGGATCTTCTCAAGCAACACACGACAAAGCTTGACAAAACAGATGATCTCTTAATGCATGCTGAAGTGACTTCCCACAAGGTTACGTTAATTAGCACCTGTAGTTGTGAAATTTTCGTGGATGAAATAAGCACAGGGGGAATATCTGATTTACTGCATGAGATCGAGTCTGACAAGGTAGATGTGCCACATGTATTGTCCTTAGTTCTATCTATGACTACCGAAGCAGACTCATTCATTACTTCTCTTTCTCTTGATTCAGAGGAAGGAGAATTGACCAGGAAAATTAATCTCTTGCATTTTCAATTGCTTCTTAAGTTTAAGTTTATTAACGCAGTGATTCGACAGGTTTGTCCATTCTTTTCTGCCTCATCAACACCTCATCAACCTGTGATATATCCGCTGAACTTTCTTCCTACTTACTTTGAGGTCATTGATTCTTATGTGACAAAGCTGAAATCCACAAAGACGTGGCTCTCTTCTGATAACCTAACAATGGATAAGGTTTCCTGGGGTTTCATGAATATATTTTCGAAATCTGCTAGTAAAGGATGTAGCTAATCTGAAACTTACTGATACAGATAAGCTTAAAAGTTTTTACCACGGTATGCTGCTCTTGGTAACATTTCTTGTTGATCCCACTATCCAGTACATTGAATGCAACAAGCAAAATAATCTCCTGTCAGAAATTGGAACTTTAACGATTGAGGTCGAAGCTGCTATCCGCTTGTCGTATAAGACTCTTCGCAAAGCAGCAAAAGTAGGTAGGTCAGTCTTTTGCTTTAACTTTTAGCTGTGTCTTTCATGGATAGCTTGTCATATAAGACTCTTCGCAAAGCAGCAAAAGTAGGTAGGTCAGTCTTTTGCTTTAACTTTTAGCTGTGTCTTTCATGCTAATCGTGACGCGAAGTTGCCAGATCAACTAAAGCACAAAGCCATTCTTGAAACTGAATTTGTGGATCTATTGGAAAATGCTCATGAAGAGCTTATTTTCCTTGTCTTTCTCATGGATCTTCTTCGGAAACATATGGTAAAGCTTGGCCAAATTGGACTCGGATGGTTTCTGTTGGTGTTATTATGCATTTTAATATTAAAATCTTAATTGGCATGATAATATGGACATAAAATGGAGAAAGGGGTGTCATTATATTTTGATAACTCTTGTAACTTCCAACACTTTATTTGTCCATAATCTACCACATTATGTCTTGTAACTCATTTGACCATTAGTTGTTGTAACTTCATGGTCATTAGTTGCATGTAACATATGTAACAACAAAACTATTCATCTACCCACATTACTGTAATTGTTAATGGTGGTAGAATGTGACCTTTAGTAATTTATAACTTCTCTCATTATTTTGCTATAACTGTCATGGTCATTAGTGCCATTAGTTTCTTCTAACTCTTGTAACCTAAAGAATATTGATCTTTTTTCTTTACTACCCCTCTTTATTCTTCCTATTTAATACAAGGATGAATACTTCACCTATAAATAGAGGTAGTCTTGCATGTACAAGACAATATGATGTGTGAAAAAAATTATAGTGTGTAGTAGTGAAAAAGAGAGTTGAAACAAAAAAATATTCTAAGTTTACAACTATATTCACTGTACAAAGGAGAGTATTTATATTAGTGAAAGAAAGAGTTGAGACAAAAAAATATTCTACGTCTTTAACTATATTAACTATACAAAGAGAGTAAATATATATATGTTTAAGGAAGGTATTCTTATGGTACAGCTTTGGACTATTTAACTAATCCGGAGTTGTTTGAGTTGTACATTGTTGATGGGCTGTTGTATCCTGAAGGGGACAAGTCACGATATATACTGCTGGATCGGTATAGATTATGCCGCAGTGGGCCTGAATCTCCTTAAAGAGAGTGAGATATATGCCCCTCAGCCAAAAAGAAGATTATCTATTTTCTTCAATTTTTGTTCATTTTATTATTTCAACTGTAACTATTGTAATTTGTGGTATATTACACCAACAGTTTCTAAATGCATGCTAAAGTGGATGCCCACAAGGGAACATTAATTAGCACTTGTAGTTACGAAAGTTTCATGGATACGATCAGCTCTAGAGATATGAGTTTTACAATATTCGATTTCCTAAAAGAGACCAAGTCTGTAAATCCAGAGATTAGAGACCTATTCTTTCAGCTGTTGGATGAATCAGCCTCCTATATTACTGTGACAGATCTGAAATGCCTTATCATGTTATTGGACCATCGGCATTCTTAGGGTGACGTGATCCCAGTCTTGAGGAATCAAATCCCAGTAGTTCATGAGAAACTGGAAGTGCTTATTGATATTTTTAAGTCATGCACTATGCATTGAGAACTCAAAGACCTTATGAAACGCGTTCAAAATGTCACCTATGGGAAAAAATGTCATTTTCTTTTTCGTCAATGGTGAGTGTCATTCTTGGTTCCACCAATTATATCTCTGTGATGTCAAAAAGCGTTTAATTTTGTTGAGGCAAAGGTCAAAACTGTTACTTGTGAATTTCATAAATTGACAAGGCTTAACTTCCCAAGACAATGGATTAAGATTTCTCACTTGTTTCTTGGGAAAGTTGGAGGAGCTATTACATTCTAATCTTAACCTAATTACCAAACTGAAGCCTCAGATTGTATTAGTCAAGAAAGGATTATCGAGTCTAAGATCATCTTTTGATCATTTGGAAGAAATCTATGATGAGCATGATGAAATTTGTGGTCTTATAACCAGACCTGCTGAAATGGCCTACAAAGCCAAGTATGCCAACGACACTTGTTTGTCCTGCTCTTACTTACAGATGCACAAATCTTATTGGATATCTGAAGTTGTTTAGAATATTGTGTTAGGAAAAGAAAAATGAAGTTTTGATGATGAACACAGTGAATGAAACAGGTTCCACAACATGTTCCATGCAACATGTTCCACACAAGTGAATCTACTACTGTCGACTGATTAGCATGAACATCCTACAAGGTGGACAGGATGAAACAAGTTCAAACCCAAAAGACTGAAGGCAATCTAAGTCAAGATAGGAAAGACATCAAGGCAGTCCAATTCAAACTAGGAAACAAGGAAAGGTGGCAAAAATTAAAAGACGAAAAAGGTAATCCAATTCAAGTAAGGAAAGGAGATCAACTGAAGTTTTCAATCAGGGTTGCTATAAATACAAGGGAAAAGATCAAAGCACGGTGTGCACAAAAAGGAGACAGTCAACAATCAAGCAAACAAGTTCGTCCAGTTGAAGGAGAACCTAACTATACTTCTTAAGTCGTAGATCAGTTGTAATAGGTAGGTTCTTTTAATTGTAACGTGCCATAGTTCTTGTACTTAGTGATCTATAAACTAAGATAGAAGTATTTGTCTTCAAGTTGGGGAACTCGAAGATTTGAGAACACTTATCTTGGGTGAGATTTGTGTTTTTGTAGTGATAGGAATTAGAAGTTTTAATTCCTAAGTTACAAGAAGCCTTGTAATTGTTTGATTGTTGAGGCTCAAGAGTTTTAGTCAAGTTGGGGTTAAATTCTATAGAGGTACAGGTCGTGATTTTTTACATCTTTCTTGAGTCGGGAGTTTTTCACATAAAAACACTGTGTTCAGCTTTCTCTTCTGCAAACTGCGTTTACTTACCTGTTCCATAGATAGGCAAATAGTAGAATCGATAAATCAGTAGGGCCCATACTCTAACAAGTGGTATTAGAGAGAGGTTCTATTATATAAGGCTAGCACCTAAGAAAAGATCAACATGATGAATTTTGCACCTCCTACTAGTCACAGTGAAGGACAGTCAACTACTAGACCTTCACTATTTGATGGCACTCACTTTATCTGGTGGAAAACAAGGATGGAGATGTTCATTCAAGGAGAAGACTATGAGTAATGGGATAGGATCACTGAAGGTCCTACTATTCCAATGAAGTTAGTTGATGGAGAACAGGTCAAAAAGGTGAGAAGTGAGTTTACCCCTAATGACTTGTTGGCCTTGAAGAAAGATTCAAAGGAAAAAAATATCCTGGTTTGTGGCTTAGGACCAGCTGAATACAACAGGATATCAACTTGCACTACTACTAAACAGATCTGGGATGCACTGGTGAATGCTCATGAAGGCACTTCTCAGGAAACAAAATTCCGAATTTCTCTCCCTTTTACTGAGTATGAGGCCTTCAAGATGAAGGAGAGGGAATTCCTACATGAAATAATGACAAGGCTTACCACTTTAATCAATGGACTTACTTCTTTGATAAAAGTAATTTCTGAGGAAGAACAAGTTGAGAAGGTATTAAGAGTATTACCTAAGTCAAAATAGAATGTTAAGGTAATAACAATCAGGGAAGAAAACAAGGATCTTGATGGAATGACCTTGGATGAATTAGTTGGAAACCTTAGAACTTATGAGATGGAAGTTGATGGAACCAAAGAACAAGCACCTCCTGAGAAAGTCTTAGCATTAAAGGCTTCTAATAGTGATGAAGAAATTGAGCTTGGTAAGGAGCAAGTTTCCTTTATAACCAAAAACTTTGGCAAATTCTTCAAGAAGAAGAAAGGAATAGGTGTTAAGAGACGATCCAATGACAATCCAAATGGCTGTTACAAGTATGGCAACAATGATCATCAGATCATAGACTGTCTAGTCTGGGAAATAAAATGGAAGAAGGAAAGGGTAAAGAAGAAATTAAAAGAAAAGACAAAAAGGAAAGAACAACATGCAATGATAGCAGCTTGAGGATCTGATTTAGATGAAGATAAAGTTGATGAAACTGCATTTATGGCTTTTTGAGATTCAGACTTAGATGAAGAAGAAAATAATTCTGAGGTAAGTATACTTGATCTTAAAGAAAAACTGTAATTGTTTTCAAAATCGAAACTTATTTCCCTAATGAGTTCCCTAATTGATGATTTCCAAGAGTTAACCTCTGATAGGGATGAATTGTACAACAGTTTTATAATCCTAAAATTTGATCTCATTGATTTGAAGTCTTACACAGGAACTGTTGACAAATAAAACAGCTCACTTAAGAAATAGATTACAGAACTAGAAACTTCAAACAATGAACTTAAATCTGAAGTCCTCAAACTAACTTTAACTGATAATGGAAAAAGGACCATGAGTAAAGATCAAGAAAATTCTGAACTTGAGGTAATTAGATACAAACAAGAATGCTATGATTTAACTGAAAAAACGAACAAGCTGAATCAAGAAGTTTCAACACTAAAACTTGATCTTGAAAGGGAAAATAGGTGGACAAATTCCTCAAGAATTGTTCATAAGCTGGGTGAAAGAATGTACAATGAAACAACTAGATTGGAATTTCATAAAAATTTTGATGTACCCCAAGATTTGTGCTATATCTGTGGTAACCTTGGACATCCCACTACTGAATGCCCAGTAGCTGCAAAAAGCAGATCTAATAGTCAAAAACTGGCATTGAAAGTTTCTCAGACCAAAAAAAACAAATCTAGTTCTGGTTAGAGAAAAAGGTTGAGTTGCATGTTACCTGCATGGACTAAAAGAAATTTAATTCATCCGTTCACTCATAAAATAGGACCCAAGTTAGTCTGGGTTCCTAAGTCTAACCATTGATTTCTATTGCAGGAGAAAGTGAAAGGAAGCAAAAAGCACTGGTACTTAGATAGTGCTTGCTCAAGACATATGACTGGTGATAAGAGAAAGTTCCTTTCACTCTCCAAAATAGATGGAGGGGGAGTTTCATTTGGTAATGCAAAAATGGGACCCATTAGTGGAGTAGGGAAGATTGGCTCATCTGAATCAAAAGCATTGGAAGATGTCTATATTGTTGAGGGAATAAAACATAACCTACTGAGTATTTCACAGTTGTGTGACAAAGGTAATAAAGTTATTTTTACTGCTGCAAGGGTCAAAGTCAAAAGGATGGACACAAAAAAAGTGGTGCTCACTGCAAAGAGATACAGAATTGTATACAAAGCCGATATTATGGCATTACCAGGATTTGAGATGACCTGTCTAAGTGCTATAGAAAATGATCCCCTCCCTTGGCACAGAAGACTTGGTCATGCAACTCTAAAACAATTAAACATACTTTTTTCCAAAGACATGGTATTGGGATTACCCAAAACCAAGTTTAAAAAGGAAAATTTATGCAATGCATGTGTAAGGAGGAAGCAGGTAAGATCTTTATTTAAGTCAAAGAACCATGTTAGCACTACCAAGTGTCTTGAGCTGGTTCATATGGACTTATGTGGACCTATGAGAGTTCAAAGAAGAGGTGAAAAAAGGTATGTTTTAGTTATTATTGATGATTATTCCAGATTCGCATGGACATTATTTCTAGCCTCTAAGGAAGATGCATTTGGTGTTTTTGAAATCTTCATTAAGAAAATTGAAAAGAAACTGGGCTCTTCTTTAGTTTCCATAAGGTCTGACCATAGTACAGAATTTGAGAATGTAAAATTCTTAGAATTTTGTTCAGAAAATAGTGTAGATCATAACTTCTCATCTCCCAAAACTCCACAACAAAATAGAGTGGTGGAAAGGAAAAATAGAACCCTAGAAGACATGGCTAGAACAATGATACTCGCAGCTGATATTGCTCAAAACTTATAGGCTGAGGCAATTAATACTGCTGCATACATCATAAATAGATGCATGATCAGGCCTATGTTAGATAAAACTCCCTATGAATTACTAAGATGAAGAAAGCCAACTATTTCTCACTTTAGAACCTTGGTTGTAAATATTTTATTCACAATAATGGAAAGGATAATTTGGAAAAATTTGATGCTAAAAGTTATGAGGGAATCTTTCTAGGACACTTACTTAATAGTAAAGCTTATAGGGTTTTAAACAAATGAACTAACTGTGTTGAAGAAAGCATGCATGTAATCTGTGATGAATCCTGTGTTAAGACTAACCTGCAGGAAGGAAGTGACACTGAGGAATAGGAAATATCACCCGGTTCATCCACTGGAGATATCAAACATGGAGACACCTTGACAGGGGGAACTAAAGATGAAGTCACAATGATAGGGGGAACTGAGTCTCAAAATAGCCCCATTCAGAACATCAGCAGTAATTCTGGAAGCTCACTAGGGTTGATCCCAAAAGGATACAAGTATCAAGGATCACACCCTATTAAGAATGTACTTAATGATATTACATCTAGGATTACCACAAGGTCTGTATCGAGAAATATGTGTACCTTCAAGGTATTTCTATTAAAAATTAAACCTAAGGCAGTAACTGAAGCATTGCTTGATGCTGAATGGATCCTAGCCATGTAGGAAGAGTTGAATCAGTTTGAGAGAAGTAAAGTATGAAACTTAGTTCCTCTCTCAAAAGACAGATCAGTAATTGGGACTAAGTGGGTCTACAAAAACAAAGTTGATGAGTATAGAGCAGTCATAAGAAATAAGGCAAGATTGGTGGTCCAGGAATACAATTAGTAAGAAGGAATTGACTTTGATGAGAATTTTGCACCTGTAGCTAGACTTGAAGCTATAAGACTACTTGTTGCTTTTGCTTCCTACATGGAGTTTATCCTTTATCAGATGGATGTGAAGAGTGCATTCCTAAATGGCATTCTCAACGAGGAGGTGTATGTTAAATAACCTCCAGGTTTTGAAAGAAAGAATTTTCCTGATTATGTATACAGATTGGACAAAGCCTTGTATGGATTGAAACAAGCTCCAAGAGCTTGGTATGAAAGACTATCAAAATTCCTGTTGAAACATGGTCATACCAGAGGTAAAACTGACAATACTTTTTTCTTGAAATCAAATAGGAAGGACTTATTGATTGTAAAGATATATGTGGATGATATTATTTTTGGCTCAACAAATATGAGTATGACCCATGAATTTGCCAAACTCATGAGTAGTGAATTTGAGATGAGCATGATGGGGGAGCGGAATTACTTTTTGGGTTTGCAAATAAAGCAGTCAACCTCTGGGACAATGATTCACCAACAGAAGTATGCTAAAGAGCTTCTTAAAAGGTTCTCCATGGAGGAAGCAAAAGAGATCAGCACTCCTATTGCCACTGCCACAAAATTAGACTTGGATGAAGCAGAATCAAATGTTGAGCAAAAATTGGATAGAGAAATGATTGGCTCATTATTATATCTCACAGCAAGCAGGCCTGATATTGTGTTTAGTGTAGGACTGTGTGCTAGATTCCAAGCAAAACCAAAAGAGTCTCATTTAAAATCTGTGAAAAAAATTCTCATATACTTGAAAGAAACCACTGATCTTGGATTGTGGTACCCTAAAGGTGGTAAATTTAGTTTGGTGGGATACTCAGATGCTGATTATGCAGGTTACTTGGTGGACAGGAAAGGTACTACTAGTATGGCACACTTTCTTGGAACATGTTTGATTACATGGTCCACTAAGAAGCAAAATTCAGTAGCCTTGTCAACTGCTAAAGCTGAATATGTTGTTGCTGGTTTCTGTTGTGCTCAATTGCTATGGATTAAGAAACAACTTAAGGACTTTGGTATTGATATATGGTGTGTCCCCAGTTTTTGTTATAACACAAGTGCCATAAACATAGGTAAAAATCTTGTTCAATATAAAAAAACTAAGCATATTTCTATTAGACATCACTTTCTTAGAGATAATGTTGAAAAAAGGTCTTATATCAATCATGTTTTGTTCTACTGAGGAACAAATTGCTAACATCTTCACTAAGGCTTTAAGTAGAGAACATTTTGAAAAAAATAGGTTAGCCTTGGGGATGATTAAACTTGCATAAGTCTCCCTCAATGTTTGATTAGAATAGGTTGTTTTATAAGTGAATGTTGATTAATTCAGTTTCACACATCAAAAATGTATCCTAAGTTAAAAAATTAGAATATGTTGACTCATAATTATGTTGATTTTGTAGAAAATCTGGATGACTGAGGCAATTGTAACCAATTCCTTCAGGTATGACTAAATTTATCTTACAATACCTTACTAAGAAATAAGTTGTTTACATGGTCCCTTCAGTTCCATTTAAACCGCCAAAAATCAAGGGATCTGCTCCATTTTAAAAGCTGCTCCTTTCTTTCCTATCAATTCATACTTCTCAATCATTACTCCTCTGCCATATACAGTTATCCGCCTCTTCAACTTCCTCTAAAGTTTTTCCTTTAAATAAGCTTCTTGAGTCTATCTTAACTTCATTCTCTAAATCAAGAAAAATATCTTGTTCCATTATGGCCTCTCCTTCATCCTCTTCATCTTCAACATCCAAAAAACCTACCAAGAACCTTATAAAATCCATTATCCTTCACCCAAACATCACTTTACCTTCCATCATCCCTCCGTAAATCTCCCATGAATTGAACAACTTCGCTGCATTCCGTTATTTCCAAAATTCCTTCAACTTCTTCAGCCTTCATGAAACCCCTTCTCTCTTCTCCACCCATCCCACTTTACATTGTTGAAATTGATGAAAACCCTAGTGACAAAGATGACCTTCCCATAGTAGACTTGATTCTCAGAAAATCCAGATCTAAACTACAGAGAAAACCCTCATCTATTTCTGTTGATAACGTAGTTCCTTAGAAACCCTCTCCAACTATCTCTGTACTTCAAATTCCTCCACACTAGAGGAAAGAAAAAGTGTGAAGATGTTTCCTTGACTGAAGCACTTCAAGCAAGAAAAAAAAATGGGTCACCATCTCTGATCCCTTACATCCTCGTGCATCATCCCCTGATATTCTTCTTTGCTCAGTCAAGAAGACTAAGACTATCATGGATAAAACTACCAAAGTATTTCCATCTCACAAAACCTCTCCAAAATTTATACCCAAGAAATTCACCTCTAAGTCCACTCCAAAGGTCAAGGCTCCCATATCCTCAAAAGCTTCACCTTCTAAGGCTTATTCCAGATTAAAGAAACATGTTAGGAAACCTATTCCCTCTGATTCCTCTAACTCTGAGTACCATCTAGACACCACTGCTGAGTTAGACTCTGAGTATGAGGGTCCTATACCATCTTCTTATCAAGATACTCCTGAGTCTCATAATATTCACTTCGAAAAATGCCAATTAACTAGAGGAAGAGTTATTAGTGGATTTGGAGAAGCTGACATGCAAACTCTGATGAGAAAATTGGAGTTCTAAGGATGGTCTCTGTTGTTTCTTCTGAGAAAATTTGGCAAACCTAAAGTCTATGAGTTCTATACAAATGAGATAGGTATAGGTGAGTTATTTTCTACTACTGTGAGTTAGGTTACTATGAACCACTGTGAGAAAGGTTACTATGAACCTTTACATTGCTGATATTGCTAGGATTCTACATATTTTTTTTGGGGGTTGGGTCACTATATCAATGGAAATTGGCCACCCTTAGACAACCTTACTTCTGCTCTTGAAATTTGTAGAAAGTTCTTTGGGAATCCTTATCTGATTCATCATCGAAGGGTTTTTAAGAGAGTGATGTCCCCCTCCATCAGCTCTATTTTGATGTACTAAATACTATGATCTTTCCTAGGAATGAGAGAAGGAATGTGGCTAGTTTTTTTGGATCTCACTCTCATGGAATTGTTGGATACTGAAGTAAGAATTTATCTACCTAGACTTATTCTGAAGCACATTTGAAGGGTGCTCATCAAGGAGAAAAATGGGCATGTACTTCCTTATGAATTCTGGCTTACCCCTATCCTTGAGGAGTTTAGAGTACCTGTTCAAGTATGGTCTTCACAGACTGTGAAAGACATCATAGGAAGTATGAATCATATGATGCTACCTGGTTCCATGAGGAATATGGATAATCTCATGCAGAGACTAAGAAATGCACTATCTGATAAATAGGATGAGGTCAAAGCAGCACAAGTTGTATTAGAGGCAGCACAAGCTGCTAATGAAGAGGAAAGAGGGATTCTTTAAGCTCAAATTGCTTCCCTAAACTTACTATTGGAAAGAGAAAGAGCTGAAAATGCTAATGTGATTAGGAAAATCACCTATCTAATTCCCTCCTCTTCATCCCTTTAGCCCTGGTTTCTGATATCCAAGACCAACTTTTTGTTCCTTTCCTTAATGACTTATTTTCTACTAGGGTGCTTCTGGTTAATATAAGTCACATCATGAATGAAATGGTCTTAAGTTGTTTTCACATGTTCTGCTCTTGTTTTATCTTGTTGTATTCATGTTTTATTATTCTAAATTTTGATTATTTTAGTGATTAACTCAATGGCCATGAATTATTAAATGATTTTTCACTTTTTGAATAAGCTTTTCGATGATGTCAAAAGGGAGAAGAATAGACTAGGCAACACTTATTACTTAATGACTAACCATGTTTCATTCTTTGTGATCTTCTACTCATAATTCTTTACTGAGTATGTCAGGGTTGAATAAAAGATGTTGAGGTGTTGATTTCTCATCATCAAAAAGGGGGAATTTGTTAGGAAAAGAAAAATTGAAGTTTTGATGATGAACATAGTGAATGAAACAGGTTCCACAATATGTTCCATGAAACATATTCCACATAAGTGAATCTACTACTGTCGACTGATTAGCATGAACATCCTACAAGGCGGACAGGATGAAACAAGTTAAATTCAAAAAGAGTGAAGGCAATCCAAGTCAAGATAGGAAGGACATTAAGGTAGTCCAATTCAAACTAGGAAACAAAGAAAGGCGGCAAAACTTATAAGCTGAAAAAGGCAATCCAATTCAAGTAAGGAAAGGAGATCAATTGAAGGTTTCAATCAGGGTTTCTATAAATACAAGGGAAAAGATTAAAGCACGGTGTGCACAAAAAGGAGACAGTCAACAATCAAGCAAATAAGTTCATTCAGTTGAAGGAGAACCTAATCTATACTTCTTAACTCGTAGATCAGTTGTAATAGGTAGGTTCTTTTAATTGTAACGTGTCATAGTTCTTGTACTCAGTGATCTATAAACTGAGATAGACGTATTTTTCTTTAAGTTAGGGAACTCGAAGATTTTGGAAAACTTATATTGGGTGAGATTTGTGTTTTTGTAGTGATAGGAATTAGAAGTTTTAATTCCTAAGTTACAAGAAGCCTTGTAATTGTTTGATAGTTAAGGCTCAAGAGTTTTAGTGAAGTTGGGGTTAAATCCTGTAGAGGTACAAGTCGTGTTTTTTTACACCTTTCTTGAGTCGGGTGTTTTCTACGTAAAAACACTATGTTCATCTTTCTCTTCTGTGAACTGCGTTTACCTACCTGTTCCACAGATAGGTAAATAGTAGAATCAAGAAATCAGTAGGGCCCATACTCTAACATTAAGCTTGTCAATAAAGATGTTGGTGAGAACCACAAAAGGGGGAAGATTGATGTGAACCGAGTTGCAGAAGGTTCCACTTATATTGTACCATCATTATCAGCTGATACTCTAGGAGAAAATGAATAAATAGTGGGTTTTCAAGATGTGGTAAAAAAATAAATAATGCAGCTACTTGGAGGATCACATCAATTAGATGTTATCTCGATATTTGGTATGCTTTGAAATGGCAAAACCACTATTGCAAAGAAGATTTACAATGATCCTATAGTTGACTTTTACTTTTTATGACGTTTTTGAGCCTATTGATTGCCCCAAAAAAAGAGATAATCAATTAGCTACTGCGTTGTGCCATGTTTTGTTGACCAAAAGATTCTTAATTCTCATTGATGGTGTGTGGGATACAACCACATGGGACTATTTCACATGTGCTTTCCAGGTTCTAAAAATATGAGTAGAATTATTCTAACAATGAGGCCCAATTATGCTAAATGTAATAGTGAGCCCCATCATCTTTGTTTACTCACAAATGATCAGAGTTGGAAGTAACTACCGGAAAAGTTGTTTCATGGGCACACCTTTCCATCTGAACTAGCAGAAGTGGGATTACAAAAAACGAAAAGTTTTTCTCAAAGAGAAAAAGAGGAAAGCAGATTATTGGAAAGAAGTTGAAAATTCTTAATTCACACAACATTGGGAGCACAGAAGAGAGCATGTCTATAATTGGATTCACTTACAAGAATTTGCCGCACCATCTAAAACCTTGTTTTCTCTATTTTGGAGGATTTTTGAGGGGTAAATATATCCCTATCTCAATATTGTTACGGTTGTGGTTTGCGCAAGAATTCATAAAAAAAGACGGTAAGGAAAAGGGATCAAAAAATGTTGCCCAATATTACCTGAAAGATCTTATTAGATGAAATTTTGTAAAAGATATGGAGAAGAGATCAAATGGAAAATTGAAAATATGTCGTATTCATGATGTGTTGCATGAATTCTATGTAGAAAAGGTCAAACAAGATGATTTCCTACTCTGGATCCATAGGTAAAATAAAATATACTGAGTTTACTATAGTATAACCTTTATCACAGTTCTCATTTTCATACTTTTTGTTTGAACAGAGATCATGGTGGGGATTCTATTTCTTATCCTGAAAAGGCTGGGGTATACAGTTTGTGCATATATCCTAAATGGGATGACTTATCTCAGTGGCAGCGGTCTGGATCAAGTGTTCGTTCTTTACTATTCAATGTCAGGTGTGATGATAATTGCCTTTCAAGATAGTCAGATAGCATACCAATATAAAGATATTTGTTGAAGAGTATATTAATTATTAAATATTGTGTCAGATATACAGTCACATATAATAGGTTTGAATAGCTTGAATGAGGATCAAGAGTTTATAAGGTTTGGTATGCCGAAGTGGAGTGAAAGAATTAATCACCTATCCTATGCAGATGACACAATTCTTTTTTGTTCAGGGAACAAGAAATCAGTGAAGAAAATTATAGGAGTGTTATAGAGATATGAGAAAGTCTCTGGACAGCTAATTAATCTTTCTAAGAGTTATATTTATTTACATGAAAAAGTCCCCATGGTAGATAAGCATAAGCTTAGAAGGTTAACTGGTATATCTATTGGGATATTCTCATTCACTTACCTAGGTTGTCTAATTTATTATGGAAGGCAAAAGAATATATACTTTGAGAAAATAGTCAATAAAATTGCAAAGAGAATTTTATCATGGCATAGTAAATTATTGACTCATGGAGGAAGGTATCTTCTTATATGTAATGTCTTACAATCGATGTCAATATACTTGATGTCTGCGATGAGTCTTCCAAAAGAAGTAGTAGAACAAATACATAAATTGATGGTAAAATTCTTTTGGGGGAAAACTAGTGGCACAAAAGAGAAACACTGGGTTTCTTGGAATGAATTATGTTATCCCAGAAAGGAAGGAGGAATTGGTTTTAGGTCATTACATACAGTTTCGGAAGAATTGTTTATAAAATTGTGGTGTAATTTTAGAATATCTATTGGATCTTTATGGAGTCATTATATGTGGAATAAATATTGTAAGGAAAAACATCCAGTAATTACACAAGGTTTTGGAGTTTCTCGGATATAGAGAGAGATGTTGCAGGTCAGAGAGGAGATTGAACACAATATCTATTGATAGGTCAACACTGGAGGGATTAGTTTCTGGTTTGATAATTGGACAAAATGAGGTGCCTTATACTTTCTGGAAGAAGGAAACGATACAGAAGAAGAAATTGAAGTCAAGCAATTTTTGACAGAGGAAGGAGAATGGTATGAGGACAAGCTGAAAAAATATATTTTAAGAGACATGGTACAACACATAATAGATAACATAAGACCTGGGAAAGGTGAAGATGGAGGAGATAAAGCATGGTGGATGCCAAATACTGATGGAAAGTTCACAGTTAAAGATGTATATGAACTTTTCAGAAGTAAAAGAAGAGAAAAGGATGACTATCACAACATTTGGAATAAAACATTACCAACACAAATATGGTTTTTTCTGTAGAGAACATGGAATGGTAGGATTGCTACTGATGACAACATTGCTAGAATGAGGATAAGCATGGTGCCAAGATGTTGGTGTTGTGACAAATATAAGCAAGAAAAAATGGAGCATTTATTTCTAACAGCTCCCATAGCCTCACAGCTATGGAAGCAGTTTTCTGATTTTGTAGGTATTGATATGCAAAGAGCACAACTAAATCTTGTACTTAAAATCTGGTGGTTTAAAGAAGCCCCACCAATTTTGCAGTAGGTTTTCAAAGCAATCCTAGCAATTATAATATGGGTTTTATGGAAAAGAAGAAATAAGAGCAAGAATGGAGAAGAACAAGGAATAGAAAACATGAATCACAGGTTTTAACTTTAATAAAGCAGATACTTAGAGTTAAATTCCCTTGGATAATGGACATAGGAAGTAATTGGGATTATTTGGTGACTAATTTAGGGAGGTACAAACCAAAACTATACAACTATGTCGTTAAGTGGATGCTACCTAAGCCTAGTAGAATGAAATGCAACACAGATGGGGCAGCAAAGGGCAATCCAGGACAGGCTGCTTATGGTTTTGTTCTGAGAAAAGATGATGGTTCTGTTATATATGCACAAGATGGGAAGATAGGAATTACCAACAAGATAGTTGCAGAAATGACAGCCATCTTGGAAACAGTTAAATATCATGCTGCAACAGATATTACAGAAATGGAAATTAAGACAGATTCCTTAATGATAGTTAATTTTATCAAAAAGATATGGACTATACCATGGGAATTGACTGAAGTAGTTAAGGAAATTAGAACTATAAAGATCAACATTAATGCTACAATTAATCGCATATACAGGGAAGGGAACAGGTTAGCAGATGCATTGGATAATCTAGCATTTCAATCAAAAGAGACAACAATCATCCACACAATACAACAGTTACCAGCAGATAGTAGAAAGATCATAAACATGGAAATCAAATAGATCCCTAATATCAGAATTAGAACTACAAGGATAAAGACGAATATACAGAGAGTTTGGCCAATATAATGCAGGCATAATGCAGATTCTGAGCAGCAAAGATAATTACAACATTCCTGGTCCTACACTAAGGAAGACTAAAGCTGCTACATCAGATTAAAAAAGTTAGCTCACAGAAGAAATCAACAAAAACAAAGAAGATTTACATCGGCTTGATCTATCAGCATAGGAGGGCAGTCACAAGCTCAAATCAGCAATAGTTACTTCACTACTTACCTAAAAGGACATGGAAGGGTATTATAACTCTAACATCATAACCTAAAATGGATGCAAATATTAGAAGAAAAAAATAAGACAAATGAAAGATAGTCAACAAGTACCTTGGTGTTTTGAGAAGATAGGAACAACAGTTATCATCCAAAAGAAGATAAAGATCAGCAGGGCATTTAGAAGGAAATAATAAGGTAGCACTATAGAGATGAGGCACCAAATTCTGAGCAAGACAACAAATGGACAATTATATAGATAGGGCAATTAGAAAAGTGGGTTGGGTTCCCAACAATACTCAGATTTTGTACATTTTGGTCTTTGGACGGAATATTTTATTTTTGTTTTGAATCAATAAAATGGCTGCAAATCCACAAAAAATTATTTTTTAAAAAAATTTAAATATTATAGATAAAAGGCATGATCTCAGGGATCTGCTCTTGACCTTTTGTGTCTAGCTTTGTGTATATATTCTAGGTGTAATCTATCATTTTGAGCATGAGGTGAAATACAACTACATCATTAATATGGTATTAGATCCTCCTACTATATTTGTAGAGGCTCAAGTTGCCTTTTTGGGTGACTATTCTCATACATTTCTCAATAACTAGTTTTGCATCTTTCTTTACTAGCAGTACTTCCTACACGTTTTCCCAGCCATTTCAAACTTTTATTTTGAGTTTGTGAGGGTGAATCATTTATTTTAACCTTAACTATCTCTCCTATAACTTTCAACAACTGAAAAACTGCAAAAACAATTATCTTCATCAGGTGTTTCTTCATTTTTCTTGGCGAAGTTCTTGTTTAGTTCAGATCCGAAATAGTTTCTACCATATTTTTAGTTATCAAGAGGAGCCTTGTTCTTCTTTTTCCTCTGTTTGAGTTCTTTTAACCAAAAACTTTTCCTTTTTGTAACTCATTTCTAAAATTTATCCTCATTTTGTTCTTTATTAAAAACAAACACTCATTTTTTATATTTCATTTAGTTGTTGAAGCTATAATGACAAAGAAGGTAAATCTCTAACTGATGTCTCAGAGAAAATTGAATCCTCAGGTGATGTCAAATCCATGTTTTCCTCTATTTCAAGTCCTCCTGTTATAACTACCATGAAATTGGAAGATAATAATAATTGCATACCATGTTCTTCATTTGTTGAGATGTGGTTTTGGGACAAGGATATGAGGATCATTTAGTTAAAAATACTGGTGATATTATTGCTAGTGAAAGGACTAAGCAGACTCGAATTGATGCTTAATTATGTAATCTTTTGTAAAATTCTTTGGATCCTAAATTACACAATTTATTTCAATTCTGTAAAACTTACTATACAATTTAGACTAAAGCTAAGACTTTGTATACAAATTACAAACCTTCAGCAGAATAATCAAGATATGGAAAGTTATTTAGGACAGATTGATATCTTAAAAGATCAGTTTGATTCTATCATGCCACTTTCTGAAAGTATCACCACACAAAAGCAACAAAAAGATAAGTTATTTATAGTTCTAGTACTAAAGGAATTTGATATGATTTAAGTCCTATAAGGGATCATATCTTAGCAAGTTTATTAGTTTCTTTCTTAATCGGTATTTGTATCTCAATTGCTGGGTATTAGTTCTAAAAAAAATGATGCCAATAACGTTGAGACATCTTAATTAGCTATGAGAACTGAAAATTCACACGAACAAAATGTCCAACAAAGAAGTAACATTAGAAACTTTAAACCCTGTTGCAACTATTGCAACAAGCCAGACAATACTTGACAAATTTGTTGGAAATTCCATGGTCGATCATAACATACTAACAATCGTAGTACAACCCACGTGGTTCAGATCCATAAAGATATA
Organism: Capsicum annuum; assembly: GCF_002878395.1. Lineage (NCBI taxonomy): Eukaryota > Viridiplantae > Streptophyta > Magnoliopsida > Solanales > Solanaceae > Capsicum > Capsicum annuum. The sequence continues at coordinate 54,904,700 of NC_061121.1, read as the reverse complement.
GAGGGTCAAATTTCCAACTCTGTTACTTTGTCTGGAGCAGGTTATAATGATTACTCACAGCATCAAGCGGCTACACAACAATCACCTTTATCTGGCACCCCGCAAACTGGTAATTTCTTTGTTTGTCTAACCAGGTCTTCACTCACTTGTCCATGGATATTGTATTCTAGCACATCTGACCATATCTCTAGTAATTAGAATCTTTTCTTAAATCTTATTCATTCTGCAACCCTCTTTGCATTTACCCTTGCTAATGGATCAGGAACCATAGTAAAAGGATAGGGGACGTGCAACTTCTTCCCTTTATTTTCTTAAACTCAATTTTATTTTCTCTTAGATGTCTATTTAATTTGATTTTTGTAATAAAATTAACCAAACACCTAAATTGTGGTGTCACTTTTTTAGCTAACTCTACTATTGTGCAGGATCGGAGAACAGAGAAGATGATTTAAACATGATATGAGTCACAAGGACTATATCACATGTAAAAATCACCACAACCAGTTGACTTCACTTATGCTGCCTTAATTGATCTTCTCCACGGTCGTTATAGTCATCCGTTTAGAAATTAGTTCGTAGTCTTTCTACTTTGTCTTCTTTTGAATGTGAGTCTTGTCAACTTGGGAAACATAGTCACACTTGATTTCCCAAAAGAGAAAATAACAGGGCCACATATATATTTGACATTTTTCACTCAAATAGATGGGTCCATAGTCATGTCTTTCAAGTTTAGGATTTCAGTATTTTATTACCTTGATTGATGAATTTTCACGTTGCACATCAGTATATTCAATGAAAATCATTCTAAAGTATTCTCTACTTTTTAAAAATTTTGTGCCGAGATAAAAAATCACTTTGGTGTTTCAATAAAGGTATTATGTGATGATAATGCCAAGAAGTACTTATCTTCTTCCTTTGTTAGTTTTATGTTGTCTCTAGAACTAACTCATCAGACTTCTTGTGTGTATACTCCTTAACAAAATAGAGTCGTCGAACATAAAAATAGGAATATCATCAAAATTACTCTTACTTTATTTATACATCATCACATTCCTCTTTTGTTTTAGGGGGGATGTTATTATTGCTACTTGTTATTTGATCAATAGAATGTCCTCCACCGTGTTGTAACAACACAGTGCCCACTCAATTCACTTTCCATGTCAAAATCCTTATCATCTATATTTGAGAGTGTTTGGATGTATTTTCTTTGTCCATGGTCAAAGTATTAGAAGTGGCAAACTCCAATTGAAATCAATTAAGTATGTCATCGTCACTGAAAAGGTTACAAATGCTATGATCAATAAATAAATAAATATTTTATCAGTACAAATGTCACATGTTTTGAAACATCTTTGTATTTTACACCAAGCACTACAAACAAAAGTTTGATTCCTTAAGTTTTTCCAGTACCCATACTTTCTCTACAACAGGTCAATATTTCAGAAAACCCTTAAACCGCTCCTTCTCTTCAAGTATACACCTGACGTTCTTTCCCTCTTAATAATTATAATTATAGCACTACTTTTAGTCCTGATACATTGGTAGATCTCAATGGCTCATCTCTTTCTCCTTCACCACCTACTTTCATCATGCCTTAATCATATGTAGTGACACCACCAATTACCATACATAAAGGTATACGTACTACTTGAAATAAAAAATCAGAGAGATATAACTGTTTAAGTTATCATCGATTGTCCCCATTATATTATACTTTTGTATCTACCCATGTACTTATAACAAAGACTATTAGTGAAGCATCAGATCATCCAGGGTGGAGAAATGTTAAAATCAAAGAAATGAATGTTTTATAGACCAATAATACTTGGGATGTGTTCTAGTTATCGAAGGATAAGTCTATGTTGGAAGTTGATGGATCTATATAATGAAAATTGTTTTGGATGGAACAGTTGATCAATTGAAAGTTTATATTTTTGCCAAGGGTACACCCAGATTTATGGTCTTGACTATGGTGACATATTCTCTCTATTTTCTAAACTTGCATCTGTCGGAATGCTTATCTCCTCATAAGCAATGCATTATTGGTTGTTTCATCATTTAGATATTAAGAATGACTTTTTGGTTTGTTACAATATTACAGATAAAGTAACATTTGTTCAATCACTTTCAAACCAAAGATTTGGGGAAGTAAGTACTTTTTGGGAATTGAGGTAGCACAATACAAGACAAGTATTGCTATCTCACAAAGAAAATGTGCTTTGGACATATTAGAAGAGACATACATGTTAAATTGAAAAATTATTGACACTCCTATGAATCCAAACATCAAACTCATCCCTAAAAAAAGGGAGCCACTGAAATATCCTAGTAGATATAAAAGGCTGTCAATAAATTAAATTATCTCACTATCACACACTCGGATATTTCATTTGCACTAAATATGGTTATTCAGTTTCTCTAAGATCCATGTAAAGATCATTGGGATGCAGTAATTTGCATCTTTAGATACATAAAAAGATCTAGGACAAGGCTTGTTATATGAAGACAAAGGTCACACAAACATTGTCAGATGTTCTCTGTGTATTGTGCAGGTTCTCTGATAGATAAATGCTCTACTTCTTGGTATTGCATTATGATTGGAGGTAATTTAATTTCTTTGAGAAGTAAGAAGAAAGATCTTATTTCAAGATCTAGTACAAAATCTAAATATTGAGCTATGACCCTTGCTATATGCGAGCTTTTTTGTATGAAACAACTTCTTCAAGTGTTAAAATATGTGGAATTCAAACAGATAAAGCCTATCTGTGAAAATCAGGTTTCCCTGAATATTGCATCAAATCCATCTTTAAAATGAAATAAAAAACATATAGAGGTAGATTGTCATATATTAGGTATAAAAAAATTGAGTCTGGATGCAGTGCCACCATCTTTGTCGGTTCAAATGACCAATTGGTAGATATTATTACTAAGTCCCTTAGAGGAGCTCAGATTAGATACATTTGTTGCAAGCTCAGAGCATATGACATGTATGTTCCAACTTGAGGAAGAGTGTCAAGATAGTCAGATAGTAAACCAATGTCAAGATATTTATCAGAGAGCATATCACTTGTTAGATATTGTGTCAGATAGACATATTAAAATATTATAGGCAAAAAACATGATCTCAGGGATATACTCTTGACCTTTAGCGTTTAGATTTGTGTATAGATTTTAGGTGTAATTTATCATTTTAAGCATGAAGTAAAATATAGCTACATCATTAATATTACATGTAATACCCTATGTTTTCAAGTCACTATATAATGTATGACTCATGCCTTTGAGTCGTATGGACGTCATACGAGTCGTATGTTCAACTCGTACCCATGATAGTGTGTGATGGGTGATATTATATTTAAGGTATGACTTAAGCCTTAGAAGTCATAAGGTGATCATACGAGTCATACATGCTCAGTCATAACCAAATCAATGTGAGATGAGATGAGTTCTGTCCAGGTTATGAGATAATGTGTGCTAGTCGTACGACTTATTACGAGTCGTAAGTTATGACTAGTATCTTGATCAGTGAAGGATCAAGGAATCAGGCCTCATGTTTTGATAGATTTATAAGTTACTTAGACATATATTAAGTCCTCAAATAGCTCCTAGCTTATGAACAAGTCAAAACATTCCTTAGCAATTAAGTTCTTATGAAGAATACAACTATAGTCATATTCAAATGAGCGTAACTTCTATTCTACTAAGAATTTCTAAGCTAAAGACCCACTAATAGATAAAAAATTTAATTAGATTTCCAACTATAACAATTTTGCCTTAATCCAATATTAGGGTGAAAAGTTATGGCAAAATTATTGAAGCATTATTAAAGATTCCAATACGGTACGACTCAATGATACGACTCATAAACAGATCATACGAGTTGTCATAAGGAGTCATACCCACAAAAATAGGGGTCAAAATTTGGGTTCCTGGTGATGACTCAAGGTACGACCCAAATATCCAGAATTTATGAGTCATACATAAACTCTTTAGGATGACTTCCAGACAATTTCTAAGGGGTATTTTTGGTTTTTTTCCTTCTTATAACTTCTACCCACGACATATAACCCTCAAAGAAGCCTATTTTCTCTTAAAAATCAAACACTTAACACTTTAATCTCCTCTCTCATACTCATGAACAACAACTAGGGTTTCTAAGAGGCAAGAACAATTACAAGGATTCTTCCCTAAAGCTTCTACTATAGGTATGTGGGGTATTCATCAATGGGTTCCTTCTACCCATTGAGTCCCAATTGAGTCCAAAAATCCCCTTTTTTCAAGTATGAGTTTTTAATCTTCTTTTGTGAAATTATCCATGAAAATCATAAATTTAATCTATGTCTTCTTAGAAATCTGAATTCAATCAACGTCAACATATTTTCCCATGTAAATTAGGTTATTTCATGGTTTAATTTTCAGTTACCCATGTCATATTCAAGTCATTTCATGCTACATCATAAAATTATGAATAAAACCATGAAAATATGTTGTCCTCTCAAGTTTAACACATTCCCATGATCAAATTCATGTTTCTCACTAATTCATTTAAATGTCTTATATTTTGGGTCTTTGAACTATGACTATATATCACTATTTTAAATATTTTTATTGTATTTTCTTATCATTTTGTGTTGGAGGGTTATGAACAACTGATACCTATGTGTTTTAATATGTTTCTATTTTTATGTAACAAGTCAATCAGAGCATGGTTTAATTATCATATTCAGAACATCATGTTCATGCTGAGCGCTTACGAGTACAACCATGACATGATAAATGACTAATAACACCAATGTCATTCAGTTGGGAGTAATACTTAGCATCAAGTAAACATAGGGATGGCGTCTCCACCATCAGTCCCTAGGTTCTAGACCTACGGTGCCACCATATATTTTTAGGGGTGCCCCATCAATTAGGCATGACATACTCATCTTTTGGGACATCAGCGTTAGAGATCCACATTATCAATTATGTGTTGGTACCCCTAGAAAGGTACCACCACCCTTCCAATTAGGGTTACAAATTAGACCCCGATAGCTCAGATTGGGGCATGTCGGTTATAACTAGCTCCCACAGTCTCGATTCAGTATTCAGAGTATAACAATTCATGTTTGCATGACCAAGTATACAGATAACAGCTATTCAACTATTCAGACATTGGTTATTTAATTATTCAGAACATTTTAGTATATGATTATGCTTGGTCTTGCATTCTCAGTTTTACATGTTTATGCACCCATGTTCAGTTTCCATATGTATTTAGTTAGTCCTTACCTCACGCCCCAGTAAATTCAAAGTACCGATCACATACTTTTCTCTTGCGTTATGTTGTCTTATAACATAGGTTCAGATGCACAGTTTCCCAATCACCCCTAGACCGCTCAATAGTTTCCTGCAGCAGTGCTGGTGAGTCCTTATCTATCGAGGACATGACATGTTATTCTTCTTATTTTAATATTTATTTATGCTTAGTTCAGTTGGAGTTGTTGGGGGCTTGTCCTATCAACTTCGTATGTTTAGAGGCTTTCAGACAGACAATCTAGTTTTTAGTGTTTATCAGATATTCTAGGCGTGTCATTTTTTCATGTATTTCAGTATTTCAAATTGACAGTACCTTATTAGTTTATCTTTTGGAAATGTTATATTACTATAATTTTATTCAGTGCTCACAGCAGATACAAGAGCATGGGTTAGATTAGGGTCGCTTGCGACCTTAAGCACCGTGTTGCGACTAAGGGGTAGCCTTGGGTCATGACATTATATAAAGATGGTACGTGATATATCCTTTATCTTTAACAAATTCAAACTTGTTAAAGTGTTGAATTTGGAACCATCAACATAGGTGATAGCTTTCCCAATGAATTAAAAAATCTAATTCATATGAGATACTTTACTGCTCAAACAACTGCTGATTTAATTTATCTATTTGTAGCTAATCTATGGAAGCTTAAAAATTTCATGGTTAACCGATTTCATAGAGTGTTGAAGTTACCTTGTTCAATTTTCAAAATTTTTAAATTGAGCTATGTACATGTAATGAGAAGCATGCCAAATTTGAGAAAGCTAAGATGCATAGTTAAGGGATCATTGTGTCACAACCCGAACTCAGGCGTGGCCAGACGGGCATCTCAAGCCCACCCTGGGTGGAGAAAAATCCTTTAGCCTTACCTCAAGAGCACAGTAAAAGATAAATAGCAAAATCCAACCAAATCAATGAAAGATATATAAAACCAAAGGAAAATCCAAAGAGTCAAAGTAAGATATCAATAATATCCCAATCATGTTGACAAAAGCCTCTAATCTAGAATACCAACTAAGTCGGGACATGCACCCGACTATGAAAAATAAAATCCATAAATACTAGAATGTTAAAAGAAACCCAATGAAATGATAAGGCCTTCCAAAAAATGGAGGCTCACCACTTCGCAACTGATCAACAGAAGTACCAAACCATCTAACACTACAAAGGAGCAACAAAAAAGTCCTCAACACCTAATTCATGAAACGATGCATCATTCATGGATGGTCAGTAGGGTGAGAACTAGCGTGTAACTTAGGAAAAAGGGATGAAATAATGCATTTACCCAAATCTAGTCATAAACCACATACATAACATTTATAAATATATACATGATGCCGGGATAAGGACAAGGGTCATGAAACATGATATTTTAAAATATTATCCTGAACTATATAGCTCGCTCTGTCATTCCAGGCACCCACGAGCTATGGGTTTGGCTTCCCTACTGGTAGGGCCCCAGTCTATGTTAGCCACATGTATCGAAGAATGGCTAAATACATTAAGGTGATAGATTTCCAAAATATAATGTGTATCTAGACACATGATCATATAGACCCCCCCCCCCCCCAATATCGAAAAATGTTGTTTCCAGTGTTGGTCCCCCCCTCCCACCCCCAGGACTCCACCTTCAGGTGAGCTACACAATTCCCTTTAAATCTAAGTTAAAATAGTTTGCACATAAACCAACCATTAACTGTGAAGTCTTATATTAAGGCATTTTCCAACTTGGTATCATCCTGCCAATATGTTTGCAAGCTATTCTATTTATGCCAAACCAGTCCAATTAACTAAATTAACTCCAATTACTAGTTTAAAATCCAAAACCATAGCCACCAAGGACATCCAAATACTTTTTATCATTTATCCTTAAATGCACTGCAATATTTTGAAAAGAGAAGTTACATTATATAAATATCCATATTAAAAATCATGAATATAAAGTGGGTTGAGGTAAATGTCATTACCAAGCTAAAAATTCATCAATTTGATGAAACCCACGTCACCCATTTGAACCATTATAATAATGCTCCAATTCAGCTACAAGAACCATCAATTAAAGAATGAACAGTACATTAAAAACAAGGGAAAAGCAGTTCAAGTGTTAACAACCGAGAACCCTCAAACTAATTTCAAACCCTTCATTCAAAATACCTGAATATTGAATAAATTTATGCCACAATGTAAAGTACAAGTTAAGGAATGAGTAACATGCCTGAATTATATGAAATCGAAGAGGAATTGGAATTTAGAGCTCAAATGATGAAATTCTTGTAAAACCCTTGAAATTTCTTGACTTGGAGTTAAAAGGTGAAAACCAATGTTTGACCTTGATAACTGAAGGAAATAGTTCATTTAGGTGTTTATAAGTTGTCTAAGGGGTAAAGGATCAAAATGCCCTTGCCTCCAAGTGAAAAAACAAAACTAGATAAAAATAACATAGCAATGTGGCATGTTGCTATCACGGTGACAAGCCAACATGCCACACTTATATCGCGGAGCATAAGTGGCATGGAATACCACTATCGTAGACCCTCACTATTACGATATCTTAATATAACCCCAAAATCCTTCTAAAAATTTTAAAACTTTTTCAAAACACACTTTTAACATCCTTTATCATAATTCAAGTCACAAATTAATGTTACACATATGAGAGGCTAAAAAATAATATGATCTAAATTTTATGGAGTCTTACATTATCCCCCCCCCCCCCCACTTCTTGGATCATTCATCACCGAATAAAGAATTAGGACATTTTTAGCATGATAATAGAAATAACACATTATAATCCAAGGACAAATTTGAAATGCGACAACAGGAGAAAAATTCATACCTTAAGTAGTTTTATCTAACGTTGGAAACGAAAAAGGGTATTTGGCTTTCATATCTTCTTCAGACTCCTATATAGCCTCTTCTACCTTTTGATTTCTCCAAAGAAACTTCAACGATGCAACATCCTTAGTCCTCAACCTAAGAACTTGCCTATCCAATATTTCAATCATAACTTCCTCATAGGACAATGAATTCTTAACACCCATATCCTCAATAGGAACTATCAAAAAAGGGTCACCCACAAACTGTTACATCATAGATACATGGAAAATGGGGTGAATAGAGGCAAAACTTATTGGTAACTCTAACTCATAAGTGATATTCCTAACTCTTCTTAAAATCTATCATGGACCAAAGTAGAGGGGACCAAGCTTCCTTTTTTTCCAAATATTTTAATTCCTTTCATAGGAGAAACCTTCAAGAATACCCAATCACTGACTTCAAGCTCCAACTCCCTTTATCTAACATCCATATAAGACTTTTAGAGACTTTGAAAAGTCTTATGTATTTCTCTAATCACCTTCACCTTCACCTTATTCATGGCCTAGTGAAATATATCAGGGCCAAACAACCTAGTCTCACCCATCTCAAACCAACCAATAGGAGAGTTGCAGTTTCTATCATAAAGGGTCTTAAAAGAGGCCATCTGGATGCTAGAATGGTAGCTATTGTTATAAGCAAACTCAATAAGACGAAAATAGTCAACCCAACTATCTTTAAAGTCAATCACAGAGGCCCTTAGCATATCCTCTAGAGTCTGAATAGTGTGTTTTGATTGTCCATCCATTTGAGGGTGGAAAGCGATGCTAAAGTTTACCTGGGTACCCAAACCTTTCTAAAAGAATGCTAAAAATAAGAAGAAAACTGCGTACCTCGATCTAAAATGATGGACACCGGTGCTCTATGTAACTTGACTATCTCCTGAATGAATAACTTAGCATAATCCTCTCCTGAGTTGTTTGTCCTCATAGGTAAGAAGTAAGCAGACTTGGTTATTCTATCCATAATGACCCAAATAGAATCATACTGATTCTGAGACTGGGGAAGACTCATAATGAAATCCATAGTAATCATATCCAACTTCCATATGGGCAATTCTATCTCTTGGGATGTGCCACCAGGCCTCAAATATTCAACCTTGACTTGCCAACAAATCATACACTTAGCAATAAAATTTGCCACATCTTTTTTCATATTATTCTAGCAGTAAACTTCCTTCAAGTCATGATGCATCTTGGTCGAGCCTGGCTGAACTGTATATATGGACTCATGAGCTCCGATCAAAATTTATTTTCACAACCCATCTGCTTCAAGAACACACAACCTTCTTTGATATCTCAAGATGCCATCTACCCTAATCTCGAAGGCTATAACTATTTGTTGACCCACATCATCTTTGATTTGCATGAGTATAGGACCCAAACCTACTTATCCTTGACCTTAGCTCCAAGATATGAATTAACACTTCTTGAAAAATCTCTCCTCGATCCTCAGAGTGCAAGAGGAGACTTTCTAAGTTAGCCAGTCTGTGATATCTATAAGACCCTTAAAATTTTTGTCATTTTATTTTTGACATTTTCGTGATCAAAATATTAATTTTTCACTTGAATTATGTTTAGGTATGTTAAAAGGGTAATATGAGAAGGTTTCAGAATTTTCAGAAAGGGTTAGAGGAACATTTTGAACATTGAGGTAACAAGTGTCGCGCCCTATTTTTCTGATGAAAAGAGAGATTCCACATGACTACTCTTTTGGATGGATTAAGGGGTGTGAAGAGTCGCCACCTAACATATTAAGGTGCATTAGGGAACCATTCTAGGCTAACTATGAACCTATTTTATTGTTTAGTTTTGGTTCACCAGAAATTTAGGTAAGGGGTCAAATTACCTCGAAAGGAAGGTGTTAGGCACCTTTTGAGGTCTACAAAGGTGGTTTCCGACCGAATTCATTTACGTGGGAATTCTATGTGATAAGATAAATGTAACCTATTTAATTAAATTAGATGTTACTAAGTGGCAAAACATGAATAAAAAAACATGTAATTTAACAATTTTAACTACCAAGTACCTAAGTAATAAAATCATAAAGCATGTAAATAAGACAAGCGGGGCGAGAGAAAGGACAGAATTTATAACAAAACGAACTGCTTATATAATAAATTAATTACTCAAAATAAATAAGCATGTAAAGTGAATAAAAGAATAAATTCTAAAAGTCAAACCAAGGAAATTTTTTTGGTATCATTCGGATCAGAACCCCAACTTATTAACCATTATCCGACCCATTAGCTGGTAGCCAAATTCTTAGATAAGTGACAATGTCATATGTCGTATAATATATGTTGGGTATCATCACTTTTGAATGACTACCAACCCCCACCTAGGATGGTTGTAGACCTAAAAGCATTCTAAAAGAAAGGATAAAGCTAACGTCTCTAAAATACCTATCGTCCCAACCTATAGTCCAAGAGGCATTGAACTTTGTTATTTTGAATTTATGATCTAGAAAAATAAAGCTAGTTTTCCTAGTGGGACTCGAAGCGCGTCAAAAAATACACGTTGGACCGTATATAGCATGTAATAATCCCAAATAGGTCTCTTGGTTAATTAAGAGTTAGTTAAAGTGGTTACTTTTGTTTACTTAAACCTATAGTTATGGTATCTTGGTGTCACATAATCATTTGTTGATGAGAGATAGTTGTTAAGCCATTTCAAATAGTTTCATAAATTTGTTAAAATATGTCAAAGTAAATATGTTGGGGAGTGATACCCATTAATTGATTATGGTTGTTAGAATGGGGTTTGGGAGGCCTTGGGCGTTTGCGAGAATTTGAAGCTGAAAAAGAGTTTAGGACTTTGGGATGGCATAGTTGTCAGCTTATAGTTCAGGAGTGTTCAAGTTAAGAGAAAGCTTGTCTAAGTCGTGCACTTGCACTAATCCCCCTTGTAACTCTAAGATTCTTTTCTCCATTTTAAACATTATTTTATTTTTTCTCGCCAAACAGTCTTCTTCTTAACTAGTACCTTCTTTATCCATAATATTATGATAATCACACATCACTCCTTTACCTCTGGAACTTATAGGTAGAAGGGGAGGAGAAGGAGGAGCCTCTTTTGATCTAGTGTGGTAGGCCAGAGTGCACAAATAAACCTTTAAAGAAGGAAAAACAAAACAAAAACAACAAAGGTAAAGAAATTAGTGCATTAGTGGTATAAAAAAATAAATCAAATTAGCATATAACAAGTATGTTGTTTGGCATATCTTATTTTGGGAGCCTCTTTTGAGCTAGAGGTAGGCCTATCGTTGTTTGAGAGATAATCATGCCATAGAATAATGTCATTTGCTCATAGATAAACCCCCAAAAGAAATTATACTTTATTCCATTCAAATTGTCTCATAAATTGCAAAAAGAGGAAAAAAATACAAGAAAGTCTAAAAATACGAAAGCTAAACTAAATTTTAAACACGTCATCTTGTCTCGTCTCAAAATGTAATGGCAGCTTCAATGATTTATATACATGGGGTGACTTGCATAAGGGATGGCAAGCTTCCCAATGCCTTCTTTACCATACTTTGTCCATAATAACCTAAGTCCTACCACCAATGCTACATGTGTAGTGGCATGCACTAGACAATTCTAAACCTTTAATAAGAAGTTACAATAGCCATTGAATCTGCAAAATAAAGTGTTAGCCTATCCTACCCCCAAAGAGCAAATGACATTATTCAGGCATAATTATCGCTCAAAATGTACATTAGTAGTGAGGCGTTCTTTTTGGGATTATGGAATCCCTTACAACTTAAGGACAGGCTTTCTAACAACACATCCTAGGCTTTGGGGCTGTTTATTCCTTAGTAAAGGGATAAACGGTTCGTCTCTAGGAATAAGAGGGGTTGTTTACACGGTCTCCTGAAGCAGATAACTTAAGAGTGGGAAAAGATCATGGTTGTTGATGCACCGCTGATCGACCAATCCACAAGGAATTTCCCAAAGGTGTTTTAGGAAAGAACGTTTGTGTACCTACGCAATCATTCATAAAAGAAAAATAAAAGAGGTTCTAAGTGGAAGAATGTATGAGCGGAATGCTAGTTATATAAAGCAGTAACACATAGTACATAGAAAAAATAGCATACTTAGCAATAAACAAGTAAATAAACATGATAAAAAATAGGCAACAAAAGGGGAAAAATAAGAATGGGATAGGCATGGAGAACACAAACAAAAGGGGAAAGGAGGAGGAACTCGCGTGCAAAAATAAATCATGATAAAAATAAACAATAAATAGGGGAAAAGGGAAAGGAAAAATGTCAACATGTAGAAATAAATAACCAACAAAAGGGAAAAAGGGCAAGGTGATCATAAAATAAAGAAAGTACTAGAATCCCACATAAGAATACAAACTCGTAATGGTTAGAATCTAAGATCCCCAGCAAAGTCGCCATTCTATCGTGCCCCATTTTTCTGACAAAAAATGAGATTTGATGTGACTACTATTTTGGATTGATTAAGGGGTGTGAAGAGTCATCGCCTTATGTATTAAGGTGCATTAGGGCACCATTCTAGGCTAACTATGAACCTATTATATTGTTTAGTCTTAGTTCACTAGAAATTTGGGTAAGGGTTTAGATTACCTCAAAAGAAAGGTGTTAGGCACCTTTCGAGGTACACAAAGGTGGTTCCCTGGCGAATTCATACTTTACGTGGGGATTCTATTTGATAAGATAAAGGTAACTTATTTAATTAACTTAAATATTACGAAGTGGCAAAACATGAAATTTAATTATTTTAACTATCAATTACCTAAGTGATAAAATCATAAAGCATGTAAATAAGACAAGCGAGAGGAGAAAAGACAAAATTTATAACAAAAAGAACTTCTTATATAATAAATTAATTACCCCAAATAAATAAGCATGTAAAGTGAATAAAAGAATAAATTCAAAAAGTCAAACCAAGGAAATATTTTTGGTTTCATTCGGATCAGAACCTCAACTTGTTAATTATTATCAAACCCATTAGCCGGCAGCCGGATTTTTAGACAAGTGACAATGTCATACGTCGTGTAATATATATTAGGTATCATCACTTCCGAATAATTACCTACCCCACCTAGGCTGGTTGTTGATCTAAAATCCTACTAAATAAAAGGATAAAACTAACATCTCTAAAATGCCTATCATCCCAATCTATAGTCCAAGAGGCATTGAACTTTGCTATTTTGGATTTATGATCTAGAAAAATAAAGCTAGATTTCCTAGTGAGACTCGAAGCGCGTCAAACAATATACATTGGACCACATGTAGCACGCAATAATCCCAAATAGGCCTCTTGGCTAATTAAGATTTAGTTAACATGGTTAACATGCTAAAACAAGCAATTACTTTTGTTTCGTTAAACCTATAGCATAGTATCTAGGTGTCACATAATCATTTGTTGATGGGAGATAGTTGTTAAGACATTTCAAAACAGTGTCATAAATTTATTAAAACATGTCAAAGTAAATCTGTTGGGGAATGATACCCATTAATTTATTGTGCAAAAGGCATGTTGTAAATTAAAAAAATATTTAGAGTGTCATGAAAATAAATCATAATGCTGAAAATAATTAATCTGTAAGAAAGCACTTCTGAAAATTAATAAAAAACAATGCTGGAAATCTATTTCTTTGTATTCTAGAAATTGTTTTTTATATGCTGGGAATCAATTTATGTTGCAAAGTAATTACTTAAAATGCTGAACAGTGATTTTATTGAAAATTGATTTTACGGGAAACTATTTTATTGAAAATTGTTTTTTCAATTATTGCAAATTGATTCTTAGAGGCTGAAAAAATAAATGTTGACATGTTGGAAATTAAGAAAAATCATGCAGGAACATAAATACAGACGTTGAACATTAATCATTTTTTCACCGGTTGAAATAATATACTAGATTATAATACGTCAGAGAGTTAATTAAACTCCTAAAATAAGATATCTAGGTGAAAAAATAATTTTGTTATTAATCCTAATTCAAAGTTTGCCTAAATGATTCATGTAGCATATAAAACTGTAATACCCCGTATTTTCGTGCTAGAATTCTAACCATCATTCTTGCGCGTCTAAGCTCTAATCCAAGTGATTCTCACATGAATACAAGTTGAATGATCATTATCCTAGTCTATGGAGTAGTTTATAGGTGGAAAATAATTTTAGCAATGACATAGAGCAAGGTTGAGCTAAGACCAATTGATTCATCCAAAGTTTGACATTTGATTCTACAAGGGTCAACTTCAAACATGTATATCTCTTAATATACATGGAATTTTTCATTACAAGATTTATCAAATTGTATATAATTGAATTAGCTTTCCAACGATACCGATTTCACAAAACTCCGATACCTGATCTAGGAGCTATGGCTTTGTGAAGTAGAGTGCGTCACCTAACCAATCGCACATGGCCACTGGAAAGCATATGCGATAGCATATGCGGCACCTATGTAAATATAGGCGATATCATATGTGGCGCCTATGTAAATATAGGCGATATCATATGTGGTGCCTATGTAAATATAGGTGATATCATATGCGGCGCATATCTTTGGTTTCAAGTGACTTAAACACTCTGTTTTTGGGTTATTTTGAGGGCAATTAAGTCTTTTGGCACTCCTTACACACTCCTAAACTTAACCTTACGAATTTAGTAGATTCTAAATATATCATAACCCTATTATCAGTCTAAGTTCATCATCCAAGAGCACTAAAGGAGAAAAAAACTAGGGTTACACAATCAACATTGAGGGTCCAATCTTTTAATGAATCCGTTACCATAAAGGTATTTGGGGTTATGAACAAGAACACCCTTTCATTCTTGTGCCCAAAGTTTGCATTATTTTACAAAGATACATGATTTTTAAATATTTTATCATGAATTTGAAGTGATAAATCTTAACCTATGTTGTTGTTCAAGATACTATGATTATTTTGAATGTTTAGAAAATAAACTCCATGAGTTTGAGATTATTCTTATGATTAAAGGCTGAATTTTTTCAGATTTCCGTATAAATTATGCATGCTTGTGATATAAAGCATAAATGTTGAAATGTTTTGATTAAGTATCGCTATAAGGGTCATTAAACCACATTGAGATTGTTGTTTTGAGAATTTATATGCTACATGCACCCCTGTTTAGACTATTTTTGATGAAGTATAGAAAGATTTGACCTTTTGGTCACAACAGAGTTAAAATCCACTTTATAAAACGAGTTACGGATTTTATCATTTATTTAACTTAAGAAATATGAGATTACCCTTAAAGTGGATTTTTCTTGAGATTTTTTAGCATAGTATTAGGAGTAGTATTTAGCACCGAGTTGGGTATGTTACTACGATTTCATATCCCAGAACTACGTGTCACCATAGTTGAGACATTGACTTCCACTATCTGTGGAAAATTGAGATAGTGATCACTGAGATGAGATTGTTCTACACCGATGGCAAGGGTAGGATAGCCCTAACCTTACGGGGGAAGTCGTGGGACATCATGGGTGCTTACATGGTGTACATGTCAGTTAGAAGAACCTCCCAAAGAGTCGTCCCTCATTCTTAGATTGATTTTACTGATTTAAAAGAGATTTGAAATGCAGATTTATGATGTATTCAATATTCCAGATATCACTAAGATTTCTTGATGAGAGTATAATAAAAGAATATTGATATTTGGATTAAGTGTAATGGCTCATGATATCCAGATTGGCATGTTTTACCATTCATAGTGTATGATTTCAGATTTTAGATTTCTTTCAAGCTTTCTGAGCCATTTACAAATGTCCTACATGATTTGGAAAGAAAACTTATGACATGATCGTTAAATATATATATATAATATATATATATATATATATATATATGCATATAAATATGTTTATTTCATGCACCCTTATGTACTCGGTACGTTTCCATGGTACTGACCCATATATTTGTATAAGGGCTACATTTTCTCGGAATGTAGGTACAAGGTATAGTGTACATCTTCAAATCCAGTCAGTTCGTGGCATCCAGTCAGCAGGTGATGAGTCCTTTTGATTCAAGGGCTTGAGTTAGTTATACAGTTCAAGAACTGTTGTATTTTCTTTATTCAGTCGTATTGAGTTGGGTTAGTCGAGAGTCATGACCCAGCTACCTACAGTCAGTACTAGTAGAGGCTTCATAGACAGTCAGCAGAAGTTGATGTATTCTGTTTCAGTTTTGGTTGTAAAAGCCGAGTTCTAATCTTGTAAATTTAGTTTTGTATCTATCATATTTAGAAAAGAGTTATTTTCTGTAGATTTGTATAGATTTATACTTTTTGTTCAGTTGCTTATGAGTTATGCCAGTAGAAGGGTTAGCTTGGGGTCACTTGTGATCCTAAGCACCGTGTGACATCTCGGGACCCAATTTCGAGGCGTTACAAAAACACATAAACCCCGCCCCCAAGTAGTCCCCAAATTTATTATTTACATAGGTAGTTATACAAGATTATTACAGGCCATATGGATAATAACAGTAAAATTAAAAGAAACTAAAAGAATAATCCACTATCCTTAATTCCCGAGGCAACTCTTCCAATTCGAAATACTTCTTAAGGACCCCCCTGTCAGTACGAGAGGAAAAATGAATCCACGAATATCAAAACACATGCAACAAACATAGACAGGAACACACAAGCATGCAGTATCATTCTTATTTCAACATAGAAGAGCGCATTTTCCAAGTTATCTATATTCTACCATATAAAAAATTAAAAATACATTGATAAGAGGACTTACCAGTTGACGGTCGATGAAACAATAATAAGAAAGACACAAGGATCAACATAGCAAAACTTACGATCAATTTCTCATGATAAGTGCGAATCAAAAGTAGTAAAGTGCTTTGTTTTTTTAAAGAGAGGTGATTAAAATTCTTGTTTCTTATGGAGAATATAGATGGTATAGAGAGTGTAGAGAGCATGTAGTGTGCAAGCTATGTCCAAATAAGATAAAAGGTTCCCCTTTTATAATAAAGAAATTGTGAGAGGTAAAAAAAATGAAAGATAGAATATCAGTAAATCAATATAAAATTCATTTCCCTTAAATTCATAGGCCAAATTAAAATAGTATCGCAAATTAGGCTGAAACTCCCAAAAATAGCTTAATGAGAAAGTTTTACAAATTAAGAAAAAGGCAAGGCAATCAGTCGAGGAAATGAAAAGGTAGAAAATATTCAAAACCCTCAATCAATTGATCAAGGAATTATCACAGCAAGAAAATCATGTGCTCATTCAAACAAAATCCATCAAAAAAGGGTTCATTTTCTTAGACTTAACCGAGAATATAAAATCATGTATATTTCCCAAAATAAGCAATTAGAGAAATCATTGAATAAGGCCGTAACTCAGTTGGAAATTATCATGGTGGGTTCAAAATATATGTGTAACTAATGGTGTCGCCAAGCAATCAACAATGAGCAAAATCATAATCTATCCAACATAATGAAGAATATGATAGTCTGAATAAGTAATCAGGCAAAGAATCAAAAAGTTTAACATTCCTAACATGAATTATTTACAAGCATAATTGGAGATGAAAAATATTATAATTTAAAACAATAACTACAAAAATACTCAAAGCAAACAGGGTAAGGATAGAGCTGATAGTTTTAGCCGATGGTATGTCGGTCATATTATTTTGGTTTGATCTAAAATGAAGTTTTTGCTATTTATCTTATTTATCGATCACCAGAGATCCAATTTTTGTTGCGTCGTGAGTTCGAACTCATCGGCCATAAGCTACAGCGAGTCAGAGGCGTGAGGTGATAACTTAATTTGGTTATCTCATCAGTGATGGCGGTGTTGATTAAGGTTGATATTGGTGTTGGTTCCACTGGTTGGTGACGTTAGGAGGCGGCACTGGTGCTTTACTGTCTGAAATCATGGCTGGTTTGGCAGCATCAATTGTAATTGGTTAATTTTCTCTATTTATGAAGGAAAAGATGGAAGACGAAAAAAAAGGAAAGGGGCGACTTGATGGACAGAGAAAAGGTATAAAAAGAGAGAGGATGTAGAGAGAGAAAAGAGTATGGTTGGTGAGGGATTAGGGTTTTAAGGATTGTTTAAAAGGAAAAAGATAGGGGATTTGATCTCAGTCGTTGGATCGTTTTGATTAACGGTTGAGATAAAACATGATTAAAAGTTAAAGAAGAAATAGAAATTTAATTTATGGTCAAAATTTATATCAAAATTGTCACCAATTAGAAATAAAATGGCTAAAAATTAAACATGAAGACGAAATAGGATAGAAATAGGCTGTTATTTTAATAATAGTAGTGATAAATAATAATAATAATAATAGTAATAATAATAATTAGAACTAGACAATGCATTTGTAAATTGGTTTAATAAATATTAATTATATTTAAATTAATAAAAATGTAATAAAATACTGTATATATTTAAATCATTGATGTAACACGACAATACCTATTTCATGATAAAGTGATGCGTAAATAGTACTAATATTTTAAAATTGATAATTTGGTAAAATAAAAGCCTAAAAAAAGCATCGGGCGGTCAAAATTAGATGTCAACAGTAATCCTCCATGTTATCATCGATTCACGGAGGTTACCCTCCGTGATATTAGCGTAGCATGGAGGATAACCTCCATGATATTGGCGTTCCATGTCAAGGTGTAATTTTCGTGTAGTTTTATTTGTACTCACTTAGGATCTGGGGTTTTTGGTATTTTTACCTTTCCACTACTTTTTAACATCCCATTTCCATTAGTTTAAAAGATCAAATCCCCTTAGTTCACTCTCAAATACAAAATCCAAGAACATTCAAGGGTTTCACTGTGCAATCATCATCCGGGATCCAAACTTCAAATTGATTACAAATTCTTGTGTATTTCACGCATGTATATCTTTCCCAAAATTTAATTTCATATTGTAGCATTTATTTAATGGATTTACATGTGATTTAAATTGTGGGTTTGAAATTGGATTGAGTGAATTTGGTTGTTATTGATTTAATTATTTGTTCCATGTTTTGAATTGATTATTCATGCTTAAAATTGATATTTTTAAGACTGAATTGGTACTTTAATTAAATAGTTGGAATGAGGAACATGGGTATCCCCAAATTGGATGAATTTTAGTGTGAAATTACATGAACCCCAACCCACTTTATGAATTTGATTTAAATTATAGAAAATTGCATGGTTTAATTTATTTTTGAACTTAATTCGTTGCATTAATGGATAAACGGTTATTTAATGGATTTGAATGACCAAGGTAGCCATGGATTGGATTTTAATGGAACTTGGGGAGTCAGTGTAGTTGTGTGAATTTATTTGGCAAGTGTGATTTAGCCTTCAAGCGTATTGGTATAACGATACCAAGTGGTTGATTCCTTAATGAATGACTCCCATGTTAATCATTGGAATTATGTATTAAATGGTTTTAATTTGGGCTTAAAGAGGGTTGTGTATCTCTCCGTGAAAAATGGATGTCCGGGGGGAGGGAGGGGAGGGAGGACCGATACTTGAAACCATGTGTGCGGGCATGGGGGTCTTTATGACTTGTGCATAGTTCACACATTATATATATATATATTGGAATGGTTGGAGCCTCAGTGGCTTTGGACCTTTCGAAAAATTTCTTGGTTCATGTGGCTAACACGCATTAGGACCCTTTTAGTAAGGGAAGCTGAACCCATATAGCCCGTGGGTGCCCTTAGGACGGTTAGAGCTACACAGTCAAGGATAATATATATATATATATATATATATATATAAATATATTTGCATGGTTGGAGACTTGGTGACTTTGGATCTTCCTCAAAATTTCCTGGTTCGTATGGCTAACGCTCATCGGGACCCTTTTAGTAAGGTGTGCTGAACCCATATAGATAGTGGGTTCCCTCGGGATGGTTAGAGCTACACAGTGCAGGATAATGGTTTTAACTCTCATGCTTAAACCTTGTTCCCTATTCCGGCATCTTATATATATATATATGAATGTGTGCATGGGGTTTTGACTGATTTTGGACATGACATTTATTTTATCACTTTTCCTGAGTTACATGCTAGTGATTATCCTGCTAACTATCCCCAAAGTCTATATTATTTCATAATGTAGGGTCCAAAGACACTTCTTTTACCCATGTATGATGTTAGGTGGATTAGCACATTCGTCGAGTAGTTGTGAAGTGGTGAGCCTTCATTCTTGAGAAGGTCTTATCATTTCCATATTCTTTTATTTTTACTCAGTACTTTTGGATTATTTTGGTCATGATAGGGGTAAAGTACCGACCTGTTTGGTATTTTGGTTTTAGAGGCTATTGTGGACAAATGTGGGTTGGTTAGTTATTGTTTTGACTCTTAGCGTTAGTGAGTTTTTCATTCATCTTCTTATTTCTATTTAGTTGGCTTCTGCAGTGTTTATTATTACTATTATTGTGATATTGAGGTTGGGTTAAGGGCGTGGTCTCTGATCTAGGGTGGACTTGAGATAGCCTTCACGGCTAGGACCTTGTTTGGTTCGTGATAATATCCTTCACTATTCCTCCTTTCTCCTCATCGATGTGAGATAAACACCCTATGGACAACCTGCTAAGAGCATCAACAACAACATTAGCTTTACCTGCATAGTAGTGAAGGCTCATGTCATAATCCTTAATCAATTTAATCCACTGTCTTGGCCTGAGGTTCAATTCCTTCAGTGTAAACACATAATGGAAGCTCTTATAGTCTGAATAAATATCCACATGCACCCCATATAGATAATGGTGCCAAATCTTCTATACAAAGACCACTGCTTCCAATTCTAATACGTCAGCTGGGTAATTCCTCTCATGAACCTTAATTTGCCTGAGAGCATAGGTACAACTTTACATGCTGCATCAAAACACAACTCAGTCCCACACGAGATGCATCATAATACACAATAAACCTCTCAATACCCTCGAATAAGGTTAAAATAGGCGCATAAGTCAACTTATCCTTCAACTTCTCAAAGTTATCTTCATAAGCATCATACCAAAATAAATTAACCTTTTTCTGAGTTAACTTCGTCAGCGGAGTAGAAATAGAAGAGAAACTCTCCAAAAACCTCTTATAATACCCAACCAAGCCCAAGAATCACCTAATGCCGGTTGGAGTCACGGGTCTAGGCCATTTATTAACTGCCTCAATCTTTTAGGGATCCACCTTGATCCCTTCGCAAGAAACAACATGCCCGAGAAAAGTCACAACAAAATCAAAATTCACACTTAAAATTTTTTTCATACAATTTGTGGTCCTTAATAGTTTGCAACACGATTTAGAGGTGATTGGCATGATCCTCCTCACTTTTAGAGTACACTAAGATGTAATCCATAAAAACTGTAACAAAGAAATCCAAAAACTTCCTGAACACTCGATTCATAAGATCCATGAACTAGACGAAGCATTAGTCAACCTAAATAACATAATCAAAAACTCATAATGGTCATACCGAATCTGGAAACTAGTCTCATCAACCTCCCTAATTTTCAATTGGCGATAGCTCGAATAGAGATCAATTTTTGAAAAAAACCTAGCACTCTAAAGCTGATCGAAAAGGTCATCAATCCTAGGAAAATGGTAAATATTTTTCAATGTAACCTTATTCAACTGACGATAGTCTATATACATTTAAAGAGACCCATATTTCTTTTGCGTGAAATATACAAGAGCACTCCATGGGGAAATACTTGGATGAATAAAATCCTTATCAAGAAGAACATTCAATTGCTTCTTTAGCCCATTTAGTTCAACCGGAGCCATCCTATAAGGAGGATTGGAAATGTGATGGGTATCCAATAGAAGGTTAATCCCAAAATCTATTACCCTATCGGGAGGAATTCCAAGAAGATCATTGGAAAAAAAACTTCAGGAAATTCATTAACTAAAAGGACAAATTGCAAAGAGGGACCCTAAGAGTTAGAATCCTTAACCCAAACTAGATGATGCAAACACCTTTTGGAAATCAACCTCTGAGCTCTAAGATAAGAGATAAACTTCTCTTTGGGTACTAATGGACTCCTCTCCCATTCAATCACCGGCTCATTAGGAAAATGAAAATTGACCGTTTGGGTCCTACCATCCATAGAAGCATAGCACAAATAGAGTTAATCCATCCCCAAGATTACATCAAAATTCACCATATCAAGTTCTATCAGATCTACCAATGTCTCTCTATGATGAACGGATACTACACAATCCCTATAGATTTTTCTAGAAATAATAGAATTACCCATCGGAGTAGAAACAGTAAAGGGGTCAAAAATATTTTCAAGACCAAAACCAAAGTGTATAGCCACATAAGGTGTCACATAAGATAGGGTAGAACACAAATCAAGTAAAAAATAAACATCCCGAGAGAAAAGATGTAACATACCCGTGACAACATCTGGGATGCCTAAGATTCCTGATGAGTACCAAGTCTATAGAGACTATTTCGGCCATTACCGATACCTGATGTGGCACCCTTAGGTGCAGAGCCAAAAATATGGTGATCGAGACCTTATTAACTCTAGTGGAAACTCTAGCTATAGAATAACTTCATCGTAGATGACCAGGCTGACCACAATTAAAATACGAATTCCTCCCCTCCTCATAATATCTACGGTAAAGCTGTCCACAAAAATGGCAAGGAAGGTAAGGTGGGAATGACTAAACTCCACCAACCTGAGACTGGGCACCCTATGCATTAGGACCACTACTAGCCTGAAAACGGCATTCACCTGTAGGTTTAGGATAAGGAGCACTGCTTACGAATAAGAATTTCCTAAATTTTTCTTCTTAGTCCACTGCCAACCATCCCTCCCATTGTTTTATTGACTTTACCCTGTGCTGCATATCTGAAGTTCTTGCTCTGCCTTTCTCCGATATATACCTTATTTTTTTCTCATCCTCCACTGTAAGAACCCCGTAAAATTATAAGTTTAACTAAGTCCTTTAGAGCATGAAAAGAGGTCCCAGACTTAGAAATTTCAGCTAAGTATTTACACTTAGAATTATTTTATCCCTCATAATATGGAGAACTTATTTTACGACCCTTATGATCTTGAAATATTAATTCTTGGATTGAATCATGATCAGGTGTGTCAGTAGGTCACTTCGGGTGAGTTTTAGATTTTTCAGACCTCATTTGAAACATATTTGGGAGTCCAAAACAGTGGAACAATGCAATCTCAACAGGTCGTGTTGCGTTGCGTATCACGTTGATAGATATTTTTCCCCATCTCCCAGTGTAAATTTCAGTAAGCTGATACAAGCTCGATGTATCGTGTCAGCCATCGCATCGACCCCATCGACGTGATGCGTCGGTCTGTGCATCGTTGGTCATGTTTTTAGTAATTAAAAGTCCATATCCAGAGGGGTATTTGGACCATTTTTCCATGTCTATTCAGCACCCAAAACATGAGATATGTCACTCTTTAAGCCAAAAATCCATTCACTATTCACAAATCCTCTCAAGAATAAACCCTAACCCCTCAAATTCAAGATTCAATTCCCAAGAAATTTACCACACCCTCCAGAGAATCAATTACCAAGGTATGTTGGGTGTTCATCCAAGGATGTCCTTCCACCCTTGGAGTTCAACAACCTCTTGTAAAATTTTGAGATGATTGTTTCTATGTGGAGTTAAATTGTATTCATGATTATAATTTTTATTTGGGTTCTAAACCATGATTAATTACAAAATTCATGTGACTTAAATAGCATTTGTGTAGTATTATGTAGTTTCATGTTGCCCTTGGAATTGTGATCATGATGCTTGCATGTTGACTAGTATTATGTGCATAAACTAGGCCCCCCAAGTGTTCGATAAAATGGTCATGTTATTTGAGAAGTGAAATCATATCATGTTAGCATGTATACAAGTTTATACTATGCAAGTTGTTGATAAAAGGCCTCAAAGAATGAATTATGACAAAGTTTCTAGTTATCATGCTTTCAAGATTGTGCTATGTTTTACAATTTACGCAATTGAGTCCTAGGGGTATCTAATACCCAAAAATCTATCTATTTACCTAGAGTTATAGTAGTTATAGAATAGTCTCAGTAGTGTCATGAACAGTAGTACTCAGTCGAGTTCAGTCAGTTAACAGAACTCAATGAACTCAGTTTAGTTCAGTTAGACAGCACGTCAATAATAGTTTAGTCAAGCCTAGAACAGTCTAGAAATCAGTTTAGCGTCTATCAATTAGGAGTAGGAATCAGCACCGAGAAAACTCACGGATGGGAATCATTTGTCAGAAAATGGTTTGACCCTTAATAGTAATCCCTGTATTACAGAACTACTTAGCCAGTGTAGGTTGAGATATATTCCTGCCAGACTAAGATTGATACATCTTGTATGAGTTTTCCTACCAATGAGGGTTAACAAAATATTTTCCTTCTAGAGAGGGTTAACTCACATCCATTGTTAGTATCACTTGGCAAGGTGTTAACACCTTTCTAACTGGAGTCACAGGTTGAACCCTAACTCAGTTCATAATCGGGGTATGTTGGTTAGATAAACACTCTCACAGTTTTAGTTTCAGTTTCAGACTCAGTATAAACCCTTAGTTTAGTTTCAGAATCAAGACTGTCAGATACAGTCACCCAGCTCAGCACAGAACTTAGTTTAGTTCCATAGGATCAGGACTTTCATAAATAGTGGCCCAATTATCAGTAATTCAGTTATCAGTGATCTCAGATTTTGTATTAGTAAATTTACATGCGGCATTGCATAGTCAATAATTACAACAGTTTCAGATATATATGTACTCTCGTTTAGTTATATTCATATTATTCAGTCATTTATTGTTCATGCATATGAACCCGTGCATATTAACCTACCTCACTTAGTATACTAGTATATTTAAAGTACTGACGCATACCTTTTTTGTGCTATGATTTCTTATATCATAGGTTCAGACGCACGGGCTCCTGACTATACTTAGCAGCCTAGATTTCAGTAGCAGATATAGTAGTGAGTCCTCATAGTCCGAGGATAGAGTTATCATTTTAGTATTTAGTATATTCAATAGTCGGAGTTAGTTGGGTACTTGTCCCATCAACTCATATTCTGACAGTTAGAGGCTATCAGACTACATTTTTTTCAGATAGATATTTAGTTTTTAGAATTTATTTATCCATATTCAGTATTTGTTTTTTAGTGATGAACCTTATGGCAACTTCAACCTAATTTCTGCATTTATTTTAGTAATATTATACAGTTCTCATAGCAGGTACCAGTCATGGGTTAGCTTATTGTCCTTCGGGATTATGAGCACCGTGTGATATTTAGGGTGTTAACTTGGGGTGTTACATCCACATACTGCATATAAAGTACCAGCCTGGATATGTCTATTTCATTATTCATCATTGCATCCTTACATTCTAACACCAAATCATGGGACAAGCTAAAAGAAAACTTCCTTATTCTGGATGCAGGGCCCATAAAATGGGAAGAGTTTACCACTACTTTTCTAGATAGGTTATTCATACTGGAGTTGAGGAAAGCAAAGGTTTTAGAGTTTATTAATCTGAAGCAGGGCAACATGATAGTAAAAGAGTATTTTCTTAAGCTTACTTAGCTGGACATATACGCTCCTTATGTGGTAGCAGATAGCAGATCTAAGATGAGTAAGTTTGTGTCTGGGGTGTCTAACAGTGTGGTCAAAAAGTATAAGACCATAATACTGATTAAGGATATATATATATCCAGGCTCATGGTCCATGCTCAACTGATAGAGGAGGCTAAGAATAAGGAGAATGAGAGAGAGAATAAGAGAGCTAAAATAGGTAGCTTTATCTTTATCCAACCTAAGTTAGAGAATAGTAATCATTCTCAGTTCCACCCAAAATATTCAGTTCCAGTTCTGTCCTCAGCCAGTGCCCCAGTGTCAAAATTCAGAGATAGCAATAAATATAGGGCGCCAGGCCCTAAACCCTAGGATAGTGTTAGCAATGCTGGAATAAATCCTCTTTACCAAAAATATGGTAGAAACCATCAGGGTATCTATCGAGCTGGCAGTGATGTATGTTTTAGATGTGGTAAGCTAGGCCATAGGGTCATAGAGCATCCTCGGGTAGGTATGCAGAGTCAGCATAATCGTCTCCCAGCTCAGTCTGGTTGCCTGAATCAGCAGGGCGCCGCTTCCAGTGCCACCAGTAGGTAACATCCAAGCAGACTCAATGCACTTCAATCCTGATAAGATCAGGAAAGTTCTCCTGATGGGGTCACTGGTAAGTTACAAGTTTATTATTTATATGTTTATGCTTTACTAGATCCAGGAGCTTCTTTGTCCTTTGTAACTCCTTATCTAGTTGTTGACTTCAGAGTCAGTCCCAAAATCCTAGAAGAGCCCTTCATAGTCTCCACCCCAGTGGGTAAATCTTTTATAGCCCGGTGGGTAAACAGGAATTGTTTGGTTATAGCATCTCAGAAAGTTACTTCAGTAGACTTAGTAGAGTTAGAGATGACAGATTTTTATGTCATTCTCAGCATGGATTGGCCTCATTCATGCTATGCTTTAGTTGACTACAGAAATAGATTTGTCTATTTTTAGTTTCTGAATAAACCTGTCCTTGAATGAAGGGGTAGTACTTCAGTACTTAGGTGTTAGCTTGTTTTCTACCTTAGAGTGAGAAAAATGATATCCAAACGGTGTCTATCATCTCATTCGAGTTCAAGACTCTAGTTTAGAGACCCCTAATATTGAGTCAGTATCAGTAGCATGCGAGTTTCTAGATATATTTCTTGAAGATCTTCAGGGATCCCTCTCGAAAGGGAAATTGAATTTAGAATTGACCTTCTTCCATATACTCATCCCATCTCTATTCTATCATACAAAATTTCTCTAGCAGAACTCAAAGAGTTAAAAGAACAGTTGAAGGATCTCCTAGATAAGGGATTCAACAGACCCAGTATATCCCCTTGGGGTACACCAATTATATTCGTGCGTAAGAAAGATGATTCTCTTAGAACATGTATAGACTACCACCAGTTAAATAAAGTCAAGGTCAAGAACAAGTATCCACTTCCTAAAATCCATGACTTATTTGACCAACTTCAGGGTTCCAACTACTTTTCTTAGATAGACCTCAGATCAGGATATCATCAACTCAGAGTCAAAGAATGTGACATTTTAAAAATAGCTTTCAAAACTAGGTATAGTCACTTCAAATTCTTATTCATGTTATTTGGTCTTACAAATGTCCCAACAGCCTTCGTAAACTTCATGAATTGTGTGTTCAAGCAGTATTTGGATATGTTCATCATACTCCTTATTGATGACATTCTTGTCTACTCCCGCAGTGAAAGTGATCATGTAGACCATCTTAGAGTAGTCTTACAAACTCTTATAGACAATCAGTTGTTCGCCAAATTTAGTAAGTGTGAATTTTGGCTAAGGTCAGTAGCTTTTCTTGGCCATATAGTTTTCGATGATGGCATTAGAGTTGATCCTCAAAAGATCGATATCAGATATTATGAGTTTCTTAGGTTTGACCAACTATTACTAACATTTGTAGAAGTATTTTCATCTATTGCATCCCCCATGTCCTAATTGACTCAGAAGAAAGTCAAATTCCAATGGTCAGATTCTTGTGAGAATCGTTTTCAGGAGTTGAAGACTCGACTTACTACAACCTAAATTTTGACTCTACCAGATGGTTCAAATGGGTTTGTGGTATATTGTGATGCTTTCAGAGTTGGTTTGGGGTGTGTTTTTATGTAGAGAGTTAAGGTCATAGCTTATGCCTCTGGAAAACTTAAGCCCATGAAATGAACTATCCTACTCATGGTCTTGAGTTAGTAGCTGTAGTGTTTGCCTTACATATTTAGAGGAACTATTTGCATGGGTTACATGTTGATATGTTCACAAACCATAAAAGCCTACAGTATGTGTTTTCTTAGAAAGACCTAAACCTACGTCAGAGAAGGTGGTTAGAGTTATTGAAAGACTATGACATGAGTATTCTGTATCATCCGAGTAAGGCCAATATAGTGGATGATGATCTCAGTAGGATGTCTATGGGTAGTGTTGCTTATGTGGAGTATAGTAAGAAAAAGTTAGTTTGGGAAGTTCATCAGCTTTCCCGACTAGGTATCAGCTTAGTCGATTCAGCAGAGGGTAGCGTATGGGTGTAGAATAGTTTAGAATCATCTCTGGTTTCTAAAGTAAAAGAAAAGTAAGATAGGGATTCCAGTTTAGTTAAACTAAAAGAGTCAGATATTAGAAAGTAGAGGTTTTATCCTAAGGGGGAGATGGTGTTTTACGCTACCATGGTAGGCTATATGTGCCATGCGTGGATAGTGTGAGATAGGAGATTATTGCAGAAGTGCATGGTGTGTGCTACTCGATTCACCCAGGGGCCACCAAAATGTACTACGACTTGTGGGTAGTCTATTGGTGAAGTAGGATGAAGAGAGATATTGTAGAGTTTATAACTAGGTGCTCAACATGTTAGTAGGTTAAGATCGAGCATCAGAAGCCTAGTGGACCTATGCAGGAGTTTAGTATTCCCAGTTGGAATTGGGAGGAGGTGAACATAGATTTTGTGATGTGTTTGCCCCATACTTGCTGCCAGTATGATTCGATTTGGGTCATTATAGATAGAATGACCAAATCAGCTCATTTTTTTACCAATTCATACCTCTTATTTAGTTGAGGATTATGCCAAGCTCTATGTCAGAGAGTTGGTCAGATTGGATAGAGTTTTGTCATCTATCATTTTAGATAGAGGTATGTATTTCACCTTTCATTTCTAGAAAGCCTTCCAAAAGGGTCTTGGTACCCAAGTTCATCTCAGTACAACCTTTCACCCTCAGACAGATGGTCAAGTAGAAAGGACCATCCAAACTCTAGAAGATATGATAAGAGTGTGTTCCATTGACTTTAAGGGTAGTTGGGATGAGCACTTACCCTTTATTGAGTTCGTGTATAATAACAGTTATCATCCCAGTATTCAGATGGCTCCATTTAAGGTGCTCTATGGGAGGAGATGTAGATCTCCTATTGGTTGGTTTAAAGTGAGTGAGGCCATAGTGGTAGGGCCTGACTTGGAATTTGATGTCTTAGAAAAATTTTAGTTGATCAAGGAAAGGCTTAACACAGCTCAGAGCCGACAGAAATAGTATGCAGATATGCGAAGAAAGGATCTCGAGTTTGAGATTGGTGATTATGTCTATTTAAAAATCTCTCCTATGAAAGGAGTGAAGATTTTTGGCAAGAAGGGGAAGCTTAGTCCCCGATATATCGGTCCTTACCGAATTCGTAGCCATTTTGAAAAGGTAGCTTACAAGCTTGAGTTGCCTTCAGACTTAGCTTCAATGCACCCAGTGTTTCATGTCTCCTTACTAAAGAAGTGTATAGGTAACCCAACAGTTGTGGTCCCTATAGAGGGTATGGATATATAGAACAACCTCTCATTTTATGAGATCCCAGTCAAAATCCTCGATCATCATGCTCGAAGACTGAGGAACAAATAAGTTTCTTTGGTCAAGGTACTTTGGAGGAATCATTTCGTTGAGGGAGATACTTAGGAAGCAGAAGTAGATATGCAAACCAAGTATCCTCACCTCTTCTCCGCAAACTCAGATTCAGCTCAAGGTAATAGTTTTCCTTGAATTTAATCATTTCCATGCTCAGATTACCTTTAATACTCTGTATTGGTTCAGTTGCATAGCATTCTCATATCATGCATACATTCATAAAACAGCTCAGTCATGTGCCATGCCTTCAGAATTAAGTCATGCTTCAGTTATGCATGTTCCATATGAAAATTCAGTATATCAGTAGTTTCAGTCATGAAATCATGTTTCAGTTGTGTATGTCCAGTATGAAAACACAGTCTATCAGTATTCTCATCTTAGGGTAATGCCCTAAATTTGTACTCCGGATGCTAAACGGTGCTTAGAACCCTGAAGGCCCACAAGCTAACCCATGATGGATATCTTCTATGAGCACTGAATAATAATACTGCAATAATATGGAAAATAGACTTAAATGCCATAAGATTCATAATCTGAATACTGATAAAGAATAACAACTATAATAATATTTAATAAAATGTCTGAAATCTAAAATATTATCTGAACTAGTCTAATCTGAAAAGCCTCTAACTAAACTGTCTGAAAGTGGAGTTGATGGGACAAGCCCCCAACTAAATTCGACAACTGAAATACTAAATCTACTGAAAATATTGAAATAAATGCATATCCTCGATAGATGAAAACTAACTATTAAATCTGATACTGCTGACTGAATCTGGCTAAGCGCGGTCGGAAAATTGAGCATCCAAACCTATGATATGAGACACATAGCTTAAAGAGAAAGTATGCATCAGTATATGGAATGTATTGGTATGCTAGATGAGGTAAGGATGAATGTAAGGGTTCATATGCATGAACAGTAACTGACTGAATAATATAGAGTAACTGAATAAAAGTACATGGTTAACTGGAACTACTGTAAAATACTGAGTGTTCAATACTATACATATACGTGTATACTGTTTCTGAGCTTTTACTGAAGCTGAGTACTGAGTTAGATAACTTAGTAACTGATATTTGATATTACTGATAGCTGAGTGACTGTATCTACAGTCCTGATTCTGTAGAATTGAACTGAGTTTTATACTGAGACTGAAACTGAGAATATGGGAAGTAGTCATCTAACAGACATACCCTAAATAAGATAAATAGGGTCCAACCTATAACCCTAGTTGGAAGGGTATCAGTATTATGCTACGGGTAAAGACAACTGAAGATTTACCCTCATCTAGTAGGTATTCTAATGAGAATGGTGGTACCTTCAAATGGTAGGTTAAAACATCTCATCAACCCTCAACTGGCAAGTTGATGTCTCAACCTACGCAGGCTACGTAGTTATAGAATGCAAGGACTATTTCTAAGGATCACACTCTCTACTGGAAGGTGAGTCCGCATCCTAGGTTTCACTCAGTGCTGAATCCTACTCCCAACTGAAGACACTGGTTTCTATATTGAGCTGAACTAGACTGATATTGAGTTTCACTGGGTTCTGTAACTGACTGGGTACTTACTGTTTTGGTACATGACTAATACTATTTAGTAACTACTTTATCTTTACATAAACAGCTAGATTTGTCGAGTATTAGATACCCCCAGGACTCGATAGCATGAAGGTAAAGCATAGCATGATCTTGAAAATTATAACAAGGTCCACTGGTTCATAATAAACTTGTACATATGCTAGCATGTTATGATTTCACCATTTAATTCACATGGACATTCCATCAAACACACGAGGATCACAACTTAATTCATATAATCATGGATAACATGTAAACATAGTAACTACAACACCCAAACTTGCAAATTCCAGGATTACACAATTCAGTATACATGCTATTTCAATTTCATGGAATCTACAATTAATCATGGATTAAAACTCAATTAATGTCATGAATATGAACACAATCCAACTTCAAGCATGTAAATCATGAATCAATAATCTTGTAGTTTTAAAAATGGATTCTTGGACTCTATGGGTGAAAAGAACATATAGATGAACACCTAACATACCTGAGAAGAAGAGTTCTTGAAGGTTCTTAGAGATTCTTGAGCTTTGTTCTTGTTTCTTGAAGCTAGGGTTTTTGCCTTTTTGATAGAGAGTGGTTTATTTCTTGAGTAAGTAATGAAATAATGAGCAATTAATGCTCTTTTAGGGCTTAATCACGTGTTTAGGCTGACTTGGGTAAGGGAAAAAGACATTAATCCCTCATAATTAAAACTCAGAACTGACTAAACTCCCAATTTTGTACACTAGCGTAACGCGGTGAAATCGCACAAGCTCATTGGAAACTATACAACTGGGAACTGGAAGCTTGGTACAATGTGGTACAATCGCGGTACCCCACTTTATGCAAATTTAACACTTGGAACGACACGCCATTGATCGTGGAGTCACACTGGAACGTGCCAATTGTGAAAATGGTTGGTAGCACGATGTGGTGGGATCGCGATAGCTCACTGAATTTTTACAGTTTTCTTTTGTACCCTCTCTGCGATGCGGTGAAGTACCAGGTGGTACGCTATTTTATTAAAAATGCTATAACTCTTTGCTCTGGTATTGGATTTGGGAAAATTTTATATCGTTGGAAAGCTGACTGAATTTTCTACACAATGGCAGGCTCTAAAATGAAAAATACTAAGTATTTCAAAATTTTTATATATGAATACTCATGTACTGAGAGTTAAATTAAGCTAGGGAAATACGGGGTATTACAATATCTCCCCCTTGGGAACATTCATCCTCAAATGAGACTGATTAAGCTGAGAAATACTGATAGACTAAGCTTACACACTGAACATACATATCTGATGCATGGAATACATGATTGAAGCTACTGATAAGCTGAGTTTTCATAGTAACCATGCATATCTGATGTATGAGTACATGACTGAACTAATTCATGAATGCATGACTGAATATGCAATAGTAATGGCTACCAAAATTTGTAATTGTAACTGCACATGGAACTGAGTAACGTTAAAGAATACTGTTACCTTAAGTTGAGTCTAAGTTTGTGGAGAACTGGTGAGGATACTTGGTTCATATATTTGCTTCTGCTTCCCAAGTAACTCCCTTAACGGACTGATTCCACCAAAGAACTTTGACTAAGGGAACTTTTTTGTTCCTCAGTCTATGAATCTGATGATCAAGGATTTATACTGGAACCTCTTCAAAAGAAAGATCATTCTGAATATCTATGCCCTCTAAGGGAACTATGACTGTTGGGTCACCAATGCATTTCTGTAGCAAGGAGACGTGGAATACTGGGTGCACTGAAGCTAGATCTGAAGGCAACTCAAGCTTATAAGCTACCTTTCCAAAATGGCTGAGAATTCTATAGGGATTGACATATCGGGGACTGAGCTTTCCTTTTTTGCTGAACCTTTTCACTCCCTTCATGGGAGATATTTTTAAGTAAACAAAATCGCCGACCTCAAACTCGAGATCTTTTCTTCTCATATCTGAATACGATTTCTGTCGGCTCTAGGCTGGCCTAAGCCTTTCCCTGATAAGCTGAACCTTCTCTAAGGCATCAAATACTAAGTCAAGCTCTACTACTATGGCCTCACCCACATCGAACCAACCAATTGGATATGTACATATCTTAACATAAAGGGCCTCAAATGGAGCCATCTGAATACTGGAATGATAGTTGTTATTATATGTAAATTCAATCAAAGGCAAATGGTCATCCCAACTACCATTAAAATCAACAACGTAGGCTCTTAACATATCTTCTAAAGTTTGGATGGTCCTTTCTTCTTAGTCATCTGTCTGAGGGTAGAAAGTTGTACTGAGGTGAACTTAGGTACCAAGACTCTTTTGGAATGCTTTCTAAAAATGAGAGGTAAATTGGGTACCCCTATCTGAGTTGATAGACACTAAGACTCTGTGTAACCTGACCAACTCTCTGATATAGATTTTGGCATAGTCTTTGGCTGAATAAGAGGTATGGACTGCTATGAAATATGTTGATTTGGTCATCCTGTCTACAATTACCCATAAAAATCATGTTGATGACGAGTATGAGGAAAACCCATCACAAAGTCCATGCTCACTTCTTCCTATTTCCATATGGGAATACTAAATTCCTGCATGGACCTACTAGGCTTCTAGTGCTCAATCTTAACCTACTGACACATAGAGCACTTAGCTATAAACTCTGTGATATCTCTCTTCATCCCACTCCACCAATAGATCTCTTGCAAATAGCATTACATCTTAGTGGCCCCTAGATGAATCAAGTAATGTGCACCATGCGCTTCTGCAAGAATTCGTTGCCTCAAGTCATCTACAGTTGGCATACATAAATGACTCTGGTAATGCAACACACCATCTCCCCCTTGGGAGAAAACCTTTACTTTATGATCTCTAACTGACTCTTTCATCTTAACAAGGCTAAGATCTCTATCCTATTTTTTCTTCGCTTTGGAAACTAGAGATGATTCTAAATTATTCTGAACCCACACATTACCTTCTTTTAAATTGACTAAGAGAACACTTAGTCAGGCAAGCTGATGAACTTTCTGAGATAACTTCTTATCATTCTCAACATAAGCAACACTACTTATAGACAATCTACTGAGAGCATTAACCCCTATATTTGCCTTGCCAGCATGGTACAGAACACTCATGTCATAGTCTTTCAACAACTCTAACCATCTTCTCTGACACAAACTCAAATCTTTCTGAGAAAAGACATACTGCAAGATTTTGTGATCTGTGAACACATCAACATGCACCCCATACAAATAATGCCTCCAAATCTTTAAGGCAAACACTACAGCTGCTAACACAAGATCATGGGTAGGGTAATTCTTTTCATGGGGCTTAAGCTATCTAGAGGAATAGGCTATGACCTTACCTCTTTGCATGAGGATAAAATCTAATCCTACTCTGGAGGTATCATAGTACATAGAAAACCCATTTGAACCATCTGGTAGAGTCAAAATTGGGGTTGAGGTAAGTTGAGTCTTCAACTCCTATAAACTCTTGTCGCAGGAATTTGACCACTGAAACTTGACTTTCTTCTGAGTCAATCTGGACATGGGGGACATGATATATGAAAACCCTTTAACAGACCGATTAATAGCAAGCTAAAACCAAGAAAATCCTGATATCTGTCAGAGAAATGGGTCTAGGCCAATTTCTCACCGCTTCGGTCTTTTGAGGATCAATTATAATTCTATTACCTGAAACAATATGACCAAGGAATGTTACAGACCTTAGCCAAAATTTTCACTTATTGAATTTGGCAAACAACTATGAGTTCTGAGAGTCTGAAGTACAATTCTGAGGTGATCCGCGTGATCATTCTCGCTACGGGAATAGATAAGAATGTCATCGATGAAGACTATAACAAACATGTATAGATACTACTTGAACAAGCGATTCATTAAGTCCATGAAAGTTGCTGGGGCATTTGTAAGACCAAAGGACATGACTAGAAAATCAAAGATACCATAACTGGTTCGAAAAGCTATTTTTGGAATGTCACATTCCCTAACTCTGAGTTGATGGTAGCTTGATCTGAGGTCTATCTTAGAAAAGTAACTAGCACCCTAAAGTTGGTCAAACAAGTCATCTATTCTAGAAAGTGGGTATTTATTTTTTACTGTGACTTTGTTCAACTGGCGGTAATCTATACACATTCTAAAAGAACCGTCTTTCTTACGCATGAATAAGATTGGTGTGCCCCATGGGGACACGCTGGGTCAGATGAACCCTTTGTCTAAAAGGTATTTTAACTATTCTTTTAACTTACTAAGTTTAGATAGAGCCATTTTCTATAGTAGAATAGAGATAGGCTGAGTATATGGGAGAAGGTCTATTCCAAAGTCAATTTCCCTTTTGGGAGAAACTCTAGGAATATATTCAGGAAACACATCTGAGAATTCATTTACTACTGGAACTGACTCAAGACTAGGAGTCTCTAAACTAGATTCTTTGACTCGCACAAGATGATAGACATCCCTTGGATATCATTTTTCTCGCTCTAAGGTATGAAATCAACAGACCCTTAAGCGCTGTAGTACTACCCCTCTATTCAAGGATTGGTTCATTTGGAAACTGAAAATAAATAATTTTATTTCTATAATTAACTAAGGCATAGCATTAATGGAGATAATCCATGCTGAGAATGACATTGGAATTCGTTATCTCTAATTCTACTAAGTCTGCTGAAGTGACTTTCTAAGATATCATAATTGGACAATTCCTGTATACCTGTCGGGCTATAATAGACTAACCCACTAGGGTAAAGACTAAGAATGGTTCTGTTAAGACTTCCGGCTTGATCTTAAAGTTTACTAATATGTAAGGAGTTAAAAATAATAGAGAAGCTCCTGGATCTAATAAGGAATAAACATGTAAATAAAAGATCTATAACGTAGCAGTGACCACATCAGGAGAAATTTCCTGATCTTGCCTGGACTGAAGTATATAGAGCCTATTTGGGCATTGCCCACTAGTGGCATTGGAACCATCACCCTGCTAATTCAGGCGATCAGACGGAGCTGGGGGATGGTTAAACTGACCCTGAGAACCTGATTGAGGATAATCTTTGATTCTGTGGCTTGGCTTGCCATACTCAAAACAAATATCACTGCCAACTCTGCAGACACCCTAATGGTTTCTGCCATATTTTTGACAAAGAAGATTTGTTCGAGTACTACTAACACTACCTTGAGATTTAGAGACTGGCGCCTTATCTTTGTTACCATTTCTGAACTTAGGTATCAGAGCACTGGCTGAAAAAGGAGATGGAACCAAAGATTTTGGATGAAACTGGGAACGGTTACCTCTTTTTGACTTAGGCTTAGTGAAATTAAAGCTGCCTGTCCTAAATCTCTTGTTCTTCCTCTCTCTTTCTCCATACTTTTAGCCTCTTCTATCTGCGGCGCATAGAATATAAGCCTGGGTATGTCCATCTCTTTAATTAGCATCGTTGTTCTGCACTCCTTAATAACACTTTCTAACACCCCTGACACGAACTTGCTCATTTTAGACCTACTATATGCTACAACATGGGGAGCATACCTAGCTAACTGAGTAAACTTGAAGGAATACTCTTTCAGCTCATGTTACCTTGCCTGAGATTGATGAACTCTAACACCTTGGGTTCTCTCAGCTCTAAGGGAAAGAATCTATCTAGAAAAGCAGTAGCAAACTCTTCTCACTCTATGGGCTCTACATCTATGCCAATGTCTATATTCCACTGCTTAAACCACGTATGAGCTACATCTTATAGCTGGTAGGTAGCTAACTCAGCACTCTCACTGGAAGTCACTCCCATAATATCTGTGACTTTTTTAACCTCATCAAAAAACTCATATGGATCCTCTTCTAACTTAGATTCTAAGAATAGGAGAGGATTTATTTAAGTGAAGTCCCAAATCCTAACTACAGCAGTATTGGCCACTGGGTTAGACTGAATAGTAGTTGGTCATTTATTCTAAGATGCTATAAAATTGGCTAGAGTGGTAAACATAGCTCTAAATTCTACATGGGAGACATGCTTGTCCATGGGATCTGCCTGAATGGGCTGACGTGCTAACTGATTTTTTAGCTTTTTTCTGTTAGTCTTTTTGGGAGGCGTGTTCTATAAATAGAAGGAAGAAATGGATTAGATGAGAGTTTAACTTGATTCCATGCTCACTCATACGACATGAATACTAAAAGAAGGGAAACTTTCCTAAAACATCTCATAGCCTCCTATCCATAAGTATGGCGCTCTATATATGGCGCTCTATATACACGCGCACAAGACTCTACTAGACGTGGCTTTCAGACTTCCTAGGACTTTTTTAAACCTTAATCTCTGACAACAAGTTTATAACGCCTCAAATATGTATCTCGAATGCTACACGGTGCTTACAACCCTGATGGACCACAAGCTAACCTATGACTGATATCTGCTATGAGCACTGAATAATAATACTGTAATAATGCAAAAAAAATAGGCTAAAATGCCATAAGGTTCACAATCTGAATACTTATAAAGAATAACAACTGTACTAATATCTGATAAAATGTCTAAAATCTAAAATACTGTCTAAACTAGTCTAGTCTGAAAAGCCTCTAACTAAACTATCTGAAAGTGGAGTTGATAGGATAAGCCCTCAACTAACTCTGAATACTGAAATAGTGAAGCTACTAAAAATACCAAAATAAATGCGTATCCTTGATAGATGATAACTCACTACTAAATCTGATACTGCTAAATGAATCTGGCTAAGTGCGGTCGGGAACCTAAGCATCCGAACCTATGATATGAGACATCATAGCTTAAAGAGAAAGTATGCATCAGTACGTGGAATGTACTAGTATGCTAGATGAGGTAAGGCTAAATGCAAGGGTTCATATATATGAATAGTAACTGATTGAATAATATGGAGTAACTGAATAAGAGTACATGGTTTACTCGAGCTACTGTAAAATACTAAGTATGCAATACTGTACATATATGTGTATACTATATCTGAACTTTTACTAAAGCTGAGTACTGAGTTTTGCAAACTAAGTAACTGATATCTGATATTAATGATAATTGAATTATTGATAACTAAGTAATTGTATCTGATAGTCCTGATTTTGTTAAACTGAACTTAGTTTTATACTGAGACTGAAACTAAGACTGTGGGAGGTAGTCATCTAATCGACAGGCCCCAAATAAGATAACTGGAGTCCAACCTGTAACCCCAGTTGGAAGGGTATCAATACCATCCCACGGGTAAATACAACTGAAGAGTTACCCTCATCTGGCAGGTACTCTAATGAGAATGATGGTACCCTCAACCGGCAGGTTAAAACACCTCATAAACTCTCAACTGGCAGGTTGATGTCTTAACCTACGCTGGCTACGTAGTTCTAGAATGCAAGGACTACTTCTAAGGATCACACCCTCTACTGGCAGATGTGTACCCATCCTTGGGTTCACTCGGTGCTAAATCTTACTCCCAACTGAAGACAATTATTTCTATACTAAATTGAACTAGACTGATACTGAGTTTCACTGAGTTCTGTAACTGACTAAGTTCTTTCTCCCATCTCTACCTGCTTCTTTTTCTCATCCTCCACTGTAAGACCCTACAAAATTCTATGCTTAACTTAGTCCTTTAGAGCATGAAAAGAGGTCCCAGATTTAGAAATCCAGCTAAGTGTTTACACTTAGAATTATTTTAGCCCTCATAATGTGGCGATCTTATTTTACGACCCTTATGATCTTGAAATATCGATCCTTGGATTGAATCATGATCAAGTGTGTCAGTAGGTCACTTTGGGTGAGTTTTGGATTTTTTAGACCTCATTTAAAACATATTTGGGAGTCCAAAATAGTGGATCGACGCAATCTCGACACATCACGTTGCCTAACATGTCGATAGATATTTTCTCTATCTCCCAGTGTAAATTTTAGTGAGACGATGCAATTTCGACACATCGCGTTTGCCATCGCATCAACCCCATCGATGCAGCGCATTGATCTGTACATTGCTGGGCATATTTTTAGTAATTAAAAGTCTGCATCTAGAGGGGTATTTGGGTTATTTTCCCACGTCTATTCAGCCCCAAAAATATGAGATTTATCACTCTTAAAGGAAAAAATTCATACACTATTCACAAATCCTCTCAAGAACAAACCCTAACCCCTTAAATTCAAGATTCAAGTCCCAAGAAATTCACCATAATCTTCAAAGAATTGATTACCAAGGTATGTTAGGTGTTCATCCAAGGGGTTCCTTCTACCCTTGGAGTTCAAGAACCACTTGTAAACTTTCAAGATGATTGTTTCCATGCATTCCAAGTTGAGTTAAATTGTATTCATGATTATGATTTTTATTTGCGTTCTAACCCAGGATTAATTACAAAATTCATGTGAATTAAATAGTATGTGTGTATTATTATGTAGTTTCATGATGGAAACCCTTGAATTTGTGAGTTTGGAATTGTGATCATGATGCTTGCATGTTGACTAGTATTATGTGCATAAACTATGCCCCCCCCCCCCCCCCCCCCAAGTGTTTGATAAAATGTTCATGTGATTTGACTAGTGAAATCATATCATGTTAGCATGTATACAAGTTTATACCATGCAAGTGCTTGATAAAATTCCTCAAAGAATGAATTATGACAAAGTGTCTAGTTATCATGCTTTCAATATTGTGCTATGTTTTACAATTTACGTAATCTAGTCCTGCGGGTATCTAATACCCGACAATATAGCTATTTACCTAGAGTTACAGTAGTTATAGAATAGTCTCAGTAGTTTCACAAATAATAGTACTATGTCCAGTTCAGGTAGTTAACAGAACTCAGTGAACTCAGTAAGTTCAGTTCAGCTAAACAACACGAGCAGTAACAGTTCAGTCAAGCCTAGAATAGTCAAGAAATCAGTTCAGTGTCTATTCATTTGGCAGTAGGATTCAACACCGAGCGAACCCAGGGATAGGGGGCATTCCTATCAGATAAGATTTTGACCCTTAGTAGCAATCCCTGCGTTACGAAACTACGTAGCCAACACAGGTTGAGATATCTTCCTGCCAGACTAGGGTAGATATATCTCGTACGAGTTTTCTTGCTAGCGAGGGTTGATGAAATGTCTTCCTGCCAGAGAGGGATAACTCACAGTCATTGTTAGTATTCCTTGGCAAGATGATAACACCTTCCAACTTGGTTACAGGTTGGACCCCAACTCAGTTCATAATCGGGGTATGTCGGTTAGATGAACACTCCCATAGTTACAGTTTTAATTTCAGACTCAGTATAAAACCTCAATTCAGTTTTAGAATTAGGACTGTCAGATACAGTTACCCAGCTCAGCATGAAACTCAGTTCAGTTCCACAGGATCGGGACTATCAGAAACAGTCACCCAGTTATCAGTAATTCAGTTATCAGTGATCTCAGTTTTAGTATTAGTAGATTTACATGCAGCATTGCATAGTTAGTAATTATAGAAGTTTCAGATATTCATGTACTCTCATTCTGTTATATT
The DNA here is from genome assembly GCF_002878395.1 of Capsicum annuum. Taxonomy (NCBI): domain Eukaryota; kingdom Viridiplantae; phylum Streptophyta; class Magnoliopsida; order Solanales; family Solanaceae; genus Capsicum; species Capsicum annuum. The sequence continues at coordinate 54,864,004 of NC_061121.1, read as the reverse complement.
TATATTATTCAGTCAGTTATTGTTCATGCATATGAACCCTGCATATCATCCTACCTCACTTAGCATACCAGTATATTCAAAGTACTGACGTGTACTTTTCTTTTGTGCTATGATGTCTTATATCATAGGTTCAGACACACGGGCTCCTGACCGTACTTAGCAGCCCAGATTTTCAGCAGCAGATATAGTGGTGAGTCCTCATAGTCCTAAGATAGAGTTATTATTTCAGTATTCAGTACATTCAGTAGTCAGAGTTAGTTGGGGACCTGTCCCATCAACTCCATATTTAGACAGCTAGAGGCTATCAGACTAGATTATTTCAAACAGATATTCTTTTTTTAGTTTTCAGTATTTGTTTTTCGGTGATGAACCTTATGGCAACTTTAGGCTAATTTTTGTATTTATTTCAGTAACATTATACAGTGCTCACAGCAGCTACCAGTCATGGGTTAGCTTATGCTCCTTCGAGATTATGAACACCGTGTGATGTCTGGGGTGTAGACTCAGGGCGTTACATCTACATACTGAATATAAAGAACCAGCCTAGATATATCCATATCATTATTCAGCATTGCATCCTTACATTCTAACACCAAATCATGGGACAAGCTAGAAGCAAACTACCTTATTCTGGATCATATATTAGACACCAACTTTGGAGCATAACGGGATAGTTGTTGGAACTTCAGTGTGTACTCCTTAGCACTCATCTTACCCTACTTCAAGGTCACAAACTCTTTAGTCTTAGCCTCGCTCAACTCCTAAGTAAATAAGTGATCAATAAAAGCACTTGAAAACTTATCCTACACCGCGAGTTTGGCATCATCACCCCTCAACTTTTCTTACTCCTCATACCACTAGTAAGCCATATCCTTTAACTAATAAGCAGCGAACTCTTCAACTTTTGAATTAGTAGTATGCATCACCCTAAATATCTTCTCTATCTCATCAATAAACCCTTGAGAATCCTCTTCAACCTTAGAGCCTGTAAAGTTTAAGGGATTCAACCTCATAAATTGGCTAACTCGAGTAACCTCAGATTAATTAGCAATAGGACCAGCATGATTAGTTCGATGAGACTGTGATGACATAATCTAAGCAAGCATATGGATAGACTGATGGAAATTCGTATATGAGATATCTCTCGGAGGCAACTGAGCATAAGTATCACTAGCCAAGAATCTCCAAAATGACTAGTAGGGACTGGTGGAACCCCATATGGAGAGGTACAGTCAAAAGCAAGGAACCTAGATTGAATCTACACTACAAAGATGGGGAAAATTTCCTCTACATTTTCCCTAGGTGGGACAGAGGGTCCAACTAAATTCCTACGACTGTTAGACTTCGGGAAGGCATGATCTGAAATACGAGTAAGCAAGGAGTTAGATAATTTTCATGACAGCTACACTCTCTAGCACAAAATAAAATACAAGGATGCCTAAATTCCTTGTAGCATCTCCTTATAAGTGTAGCACACTTCACACCCATAAAAGGGACTCTACTCAACACGGTTATGTGACACCCAGCGACCCTGAACCTTGCTCAGATACCAATCTTGTCAACCTGGGATAGATGTGATGGGCATCTCAAGCCCACCTTAGGCCGAAGATAACTCCCTTAGCCTTACCTCAAGATCACAATAAAAGATAAACAGTGCAAGACAATCAAATTAATGAAAGATATATTAAACCAAAGGAATATCCAAAGAGTCCAAGTAAGATATCAACGACCTCCCAATCCTGTCCACAAAAGCCTCTAATCTAAGAATACCAACTACGTTAGGACATGTTTCCAACTATGACAAAAGAAAACTCATAAATACTTGAATGATTAAAAAAAACCTAGTGAAATAACAGGGCCTTTCGAAATATGGAGGCTCACCACTTCACAGTTGATCAAAAGAAGTACCAAACCACCTAATGTTGCACAGGAGTAATAGAAAATTCCTTGAAACCTACATTATGAAATAATGTAGAATGAAGAGATGGTCAGTGGAGCGAGCACTGGCATGTAACTCAAGGAAAAAGGACAAAATAATGGATTTATCGAAATCCAGTAATACACAACATGCACAACATTTATACATATATATAGGATGCCTACATAGGGATAAGGGATATAAAACATAATAGTCTAAAACATTAGCCTGAACTATTTAGCTTGCTCCGTCATTCCAGGAACCCACGGGCTATATAGGTCCGACTTCCTCTACCGAAAGGGTCTTAGTCCATGTTAGATACATGTACCAAGGAATTTCTAAAGACACTAATACGATAGACTTCTAAAATATAATGTGTATCTAGACACATGGTCATATATACCCCCAACATCGAAAAACGTGGTTTTCAGTGTTGGTCCCCCCAGGACTATAACTTCACGGTGAGCTACACAATTTTAAAATAGTTTGCACATAAACCAACCATTAACCATAGAGTCTTATATTAAGGCATTTTGTAACTTGGTATGGTCATACCAATATGCTTACAAACTATTCCATTCATGCCAAACCAATCCTATTAACCAAATTGACTCCAATTACCAATTTAAAATACAAAACCATAGCCACCAAGGGCATCCAAATCTTTTTTATCCATTTATCCTTAAATACTATGCAATGTTTTCAAAAGTCTAGTTAAATTATGTAAATATTCATATTCAAAATCAAGATCATAAAGTAAGTTGAGGTTAATGCCATTACCAAGCCAAAAATTCATCAATTTGATGAAACTTATGTCACCCATTTCAACCATTATAACAGTGAACCGATTCAATCTCAAAAACTATTAATTAAAGCATGAACAATCCATAAAAAAAGGAAAAAGCAATTCAAGTATTAACTACCCAAAACCCTTAACCCAATTTCAAACTCAACATTCAAAATACATGAATATTCAATAAATTTATGCCACAATGTAAAATACAAGTTAAGAAAAGAGTAACATGCCTAAAATATAGAAAAAATTGAAGAGAAATTAGAATTTTGAGCCCAATGATGACATCCTTGTAAAACCCTTGAATTTTCTTAAATTGAGAGTTAACGAGGGTCCTTTAGGTGCTTTTAAGTTGTCTAAGGTATAAAGGACCAAAAAGCCCCTGCCCCAAGTGAAAAAATAAAACTGGATGAAAATAACATAGTAGTGTGGCATACCGCTATCGCGGTGACTAGCCGGCATGTCATACTCCTATCGCGGAGCGTAAGTTGTGTGGCATGCTACTATCGCGCACCCTCACTGCCTTGTGTCCGAAAATGACCCGAACCCATTTCAAAAATTTCAAAACTTTTCCAAAACACCCTTTTAAGATTTCTTATCATAATTTAAGTCAAAATTGACATTACTCATACGAGAGGGTCAAAAATATAATAATTAAAATTTTATGGGGCCTTATACATTAGGATATTTAATGAAACAAAGCATTGTTCATTTTGCAAGATTAAACTTTCTATATCAGCTTGAATCTCTGAAGCTTCTTTCCAACAGTTATCCAACTAAACATCCTCATGAATTCAGTTTCCCCTCAAATCTTAAGGAATTTTGTCAATTTTTTATCTACCTTGGACTCAAATTTTGACTATTGGCAAATTTCAAACTTGGGGATTCTAAAGTTACTTTGAAGGGGCTAAATGGGAAGTGAAATATTTAGATTTCCCTTAACTAAAGTACTTGAAAATGGACAACCTTAACATTGTCCAGTTGTCTATTGCTGACAAGGATTTTCCTAAGCTTGAACGTTTGGTTTTAACAAAATGCAAGCAACATGAAGAAATTGATTCTCATTAAAGTAAACAGGTGCAACTGGTTTATTGCCAATTTGGCCCAGGAATTTCAAACAACACAACATGAAGATATGGAAAATTATGCATTCACAGTTACAATTCAACCTCCAGATTAGGCAAGAAGACCATTCATTGATTCTTATTCGATATGTTCTTTCCATGTCCACTCTTTCATTTTTGTTGATTTACCATATTTGTTAGAATAAGGGAATCTATTTTATAGTTTATTTTATTTTAGGCTTGTAAAGAGAAGACGGTGGAGGACTTTAGGGATTTTCTGTTAAAGGATTTTCAGCAAGAAGTAAAGGGTTTGAATAAATATCAATATTTATTTGTTGTGACCTTATAAGTAAGATCTCATTTGTTTAACTTTCTTAAAAAAAAACTGAAAAGATTGTTATTTGATATCAAACAACCTACTGTTTAGAAATTTATGTTTCTTGAAGTATTTGAATAAATTGCATACTTTATTTGTGATGTAACTTGTAATAACTTTATGAGCAAAAGCTAGTACATTTTTCCTCAATCAGTGCGAATGGGACTCTTTAGACCTTTTAAGTTTATTTTTTAATTAAATGGACCATAAGTTTTTTTTTATTTAGGAAGATAACTCATTTTTTAGACAGATCTATATTTGTCCGACAGATATATAGACAGATTGATTATCAATCTGACAGATCGATTATCGATCCGTCTTATATATAGACAGATCGATTATCAATCTGACAAATGAGAAAATATAAATAGGCCATTTTTCTAATTGAAAACTTGAAAATGCTAGGTTATTTTGCTAATTGGAAACTTGAATAGGTTTAATGGCCAATTTTTCTCATTTTAAATGATTGTTATTATTGTTTTTCTTTCTTTTTCATGATTGTTGGAAATTGTTTTTCTTTCTACTTCAGAATTTAGATCGACAAAAAGTGTATTTGCTAGTCTCCTTATTTTATCTTGGATAGTCCTAACGACTAAGTAGTCATTTGACCATGAAAACTAAAAAAAAATTGGAGTTGGAGTTGAAGTTGGAGTTGAAATTGGAGTTGGAGTTGTGTTTGGCCATGTCTTTTTTGAATTTTTTTTTTACATTTGAAAAAACTTTTTTAAATGTGATTTTATTCCCCAACTTTTACAAACTATCATAATCACCCAACTAAAATTTACCTGCTAATGGAAAAAGAACACAATTAGCTACTTTTATAAAGATAATTACATATACATGACCATATTTAATGAATTTAATTATGACATATATAATATTTACATTAATAGTCATTTTCTCATATTTGAAAATTTTAAATATGGATGTTATATTAACAGATCACTGCTTCCTATTTTTCAGGTAACAAATATTATCTTTCAAACAAAATTATTTTTTGAGGAATTTATTTAATTTATTTTCTTTATTTTCCGTTCCTAAAAAATAGAAAATGATGAGTTGTTACTAAATTTTAGGGTACGGCTAAGTTATTTTTTTAATTTTCTTATACATGAAAGATTTTACTATGTGTGAATAAATTATTTCTATGTAAAAGATACTTTACATATTTATATATGTGTGTATATGGTATATACATGGTATAAACTTCATATATAACATACTTTGTATATTTATGTTATAAATATGCTTAGTATATTTCTTAATACTTTGTATATTTATATATGTGTGTGGTATATACATGGTATAAACTTTATATATAACATACTTTATATATTTCTCTTATAAATATAATACTTTATATATTTATGGGTATAAATATAATACTTTGTGCATAAAGATACCAAGTATTATGGTATATAAAGGTAGCAGTTGTAGCTTAAGGTATAAATTTGTTAAATTGGATATATTTTTTTAATGAAAATATGTATCACCGATTTATATTTTTAGCATATATATGGTATAAACTATTTATATTTGAATAGTATAATAAAGATGTACACAATATAATATATATATATAATCAAATTAAAAATGAGAATAATTTGTGGCAGTGGTAAATTAATCTGCTACAACTTTATTAATTCTATAAATATAAAAAATGATTATCCATTATTAATTACATGACTATAATTCCTTAAATGTCCGTATCACAACAGAAAAATTATTATTATTATTATACTATAGTAATTAGGATCATTAGCAGTAAATAATGTCATAAATAAGGGAGAAAAATAATGATGTGAGAGGAAAAAAGATATATATTAATTAGGATAGCATTAAGTTTGAAATTATAATTATCTTATTCTTTAAAACTGTTATATACGTAATATTGAAAAAGTAATGTTATAAGGAGAGTTTTATGTAAAAATTTAAAATATTGGAGTTATATGTAATAATAATAAAAGTTGAAATTGAAGTTGAAAAATTGTGAAAACACCAAAAACCTATTTTCCCTTTTCAGAAAAATTTTTTGAATTTTCATGGCCAAACACCACAATTTCCAACTCAGGGAGAAATGGAAAAATTTTCATGGCCAAACGGGCTTAAATAGTTAATTATACGAGCTTTATATCTTGAAATGGTCCCCGACAAGATTAATAATCGTATATCCCCCAGTAAGTCTTCCTGATTTCTTCATCCTTATTGCCCAGAAAGCTAATGTTCTATCGACTGCAAACATGAGTTTCAATTGAAGATGAAGGTCAATAATGTTCCATATTAGAATGAATAAGATTGTTTTCATGTGATCGAAAAGTTAGAGGTTCATGTTAGACTTTATAATATTGAAATACATTGATATAAATAAATATGCATATGAACGTAACGGAATATATAATCTTTTCTGAAGTAGTATTGTGTGAAAGAAACATACAGGATTTTATAACCAACCAGTCCTGAAACCTTCCCAACATAACTCCTAAGAGTCCATCCTCATCTAGAACTTTCCTCAAACATTATCACCAAATATAACTAACAAAATAATTATATATTAAATATGTGTAAATATAAAATCAATTATGGATCATACTTAATGAAAATATAATAGTTCAAACCCTGAAAACAGCCTCTGATAGAAATACAAGGTAAGGTTATGTACAATACACCCAACCTTTAACAGAAATACAGGTAATATTGTGCACAATAAACTAATCGGGCCCTTTTTCGAATCTTGCACATTGCAAGTGCTTAAGAACCCAAGCTGCCCTTTATCAGGTATGAATAAAAATTGACATTTAGTATTTTGGAATATGAAATCATTATTTTGTGAAGTTCTTTTAAGTAAAGAAAATTAACAATGGGTCAAAAAGGAAAATACTAAAGAAGTAGATCACAGACGGACACCATATCAACAAAAGTAAGAAATTTGTACATAAGAAGGCTCCATAAGGTCCAGTATAAGTGAACTAGATAAAACGAATTTTGAGTTTAAAGTTAAAATAGGAGTTACTCAAACCTTTTAAGAGATGGTCAAAATAATATGATACCGACCGAATAGAATAAAAAAATTGTAAATACTGGAGTGTTATTGTAGTGGATGAGAATTGGTTAACCATACTGAAGCTTTTAACAAAAAAAAATATTTGAACTAATTAATAAATGAAGCTTTAGGTGTACAACGAAGGGTACTCTGGTAAATTTTCATTGCTTATGCCACTTACTTGTTGCTTTGTTCCTATCACTTCACGTGTCCATTTTTTCGTTCATCTCTTCTTGACTTACTTCCCTTCTTCAGTTTGCTGCACCGCTTGTTATTGTTCTCTTCTTCTTCTTCTTTTTTCTCTTTGTGCTTGATTTTCTTGATTTCACTTCTTTGCATTAATAAAGTGTTACATGAATGTAGAATTTTGAGATTTTCACTTTGAATTGGGATTTTAGAATCCCATAAGCGAATATTGACATAGATTCAAAACTTACACACCTGTAAAGAGTAGATAAGTACTATGGAGGACCCAGGATTTAAGGAATGTGGATGCTTACTATAGGAAAAAAATAAAAAATTACCTCAACCAGGTTTGAACCCGAGCACACCTACCAATGAAGAGCCTTAAAGGTCAACTTAAATTCCAGTGCACCTAACCAACTTCTTGTTTAGTGGATGCTTTTATATAATTTATACCTATTTTCATATATTTTTAATGTAATTGTACCTATTCCATGTCGAGTTTAGTAGGTGCCGAAGCACCCAAAAATTATGCATAGGTCCGCCCCTAGATAAGTATGATTCTAATTATTATAATTGCATGTAGGTTAGTTTTTTTTTCTTTTGTTATCTGGATTCTTCATTGCAGACATGTTTATACCTTTTATTCAGCAAAACCCTAATTTATTTTCAGGTTTTAAGCTGCTTTTATGCTTCAACAAAATGAGAGTTGGAGAGGATGAATATCTAATAATTTTTTTCCGTTCCTGTTAACTCTGGTATTCGCTATTGGGTTGGGCTATTTCTTCAGTTTATCTCTAGAGTTTAGCACCCGCTGTATTTTAGAATTCTGTGAGATTTGGTTCGTGTTACACTTTTGGTACTTCTTTTTGTAATTGAAATTTTTTGATTACATATTTTTGCTTCCCTATTCTTTCATATAGTTTCTTCTTCAATTTCGTATATACATGTTTTTATTTTGGATTAGTACAGTTTAAGTCACTACAAAAAAAGGTGTATTTTGCGGAGGTTTAATTGTGGGGGTCATTATAACCTCCACAAATATATCAAGTTATGAGAGTTTGTATATCCCTGTTATTTTAATTATAATTGAGGCGGTTAAAGCCCCCACTATACTTAAAAAAAAACCGCGAATATTTTGAGGTAGTTAAAACCCCCACTATCCTTAAAAAAATAAACCATGAATATTTTGGGGCAGTGAATAAACCCACGAATATATTAATTTTTCCACCTCAAAAGCACTCTTTTCTTGCAATCGATAACCTCTCTCTCAAAAGCCCTCATTTCTTTCTTCAATAATCTGTCTGTCAATGATCTGACTCTATCCAGCAATAACCATATCTGAGTGGTGATGACTGTAGTTCTCCAGAAAGTGCAGCAGTCAGCAGTGACGACACTCTGTTGTTTAAGGTTCAGCTATGTAAATAATTACTCTCTTGTTTATTTTGTTGTTTGTATTTGATGGTGAAGATGATTTATTTGCAAAAAATGAGTTAAAATAGAATCTTTAATTGATGGATTTATTGTTAATCTTCAGTTTGTGGTGAAGATTTTATTAATTTGATGCATTATTGTAAAGATATTGTGAGCTAGGGGTAATGTCTACGTACACTGTACCCTCATCGGACACCGCTAGTGGGATTTCACAGGGTATTATTGTTGCAAATGTTATAAAGATTGTTTGTTTTGCTTTTCATATTCTATTTGGTTGTGAAGATGATTTAGGTGTAATAAAGGGGGAATGGAATCTTTAATTTTTGGGGTTGTTGTTAATCTTGAGTTTGTGTAAAAAAAATTATTTATTTGAAGCATTGTTGTAAAGATTTTGTGAGGTGGTGGTAAGATCTACATACACTCAACCCTCCCTAAGCCTCGCTAATGGGATTTCAGTGAGTATTATTATTGCAAATGGTTGCAAAACAATTCCATTACTTTTCCTTCATTGTTCTTTATTTTTCATTTTTTGTTGCCATTTCAGGTTTTAACTAATGCCAAATCATGGTAGAAAATTCCACATTGAGGTTAAATTGCTTTCTATTAAAGACAATTTCACACTCAAGACTTGAACCCGAGCCATTTTAGGATCAACTAATTTGAATTTGCAATAAAAAGTCTGGGGGTAAACACTTTCATATTTGAAACTCTAATTCAAGAACTCTTTTACTATCAGTTGTCAGTAAGTAATTTTCCCTATATATATATATATAGGGAAGGAGCATGAATCAAATTACCAAATTTTAGAAACTTTGTTTTACCAAATTCAGAGGGTTGGGTTGGCAAATTTTGGTTGTTCAGTTCTACCCAAAGATGTATTAGTGATGATAAATAAGCTGCTGATAGTTTACTTGCAGTGTTGATGGAGGAGGATGTGTGTTCCACTTGCTCAATCATTCCATATTTTTCTTCTTTTTTTACTTTATTTCCACAAGTATGAAAAAAACTACTACTGTGTTCACTCAATTCAAAGAAAAAAAATTTCATTCAAAATCATCATACGAAATGGTGGGATTTCAATTGCTAGTGAAATACATGTGTGCATTACTTTTGCCACATCTGTTTTTATAAAGAATTATACCCACATCCACCTTCATAACTCTAGTGTCATTTTCTTCACCTCTTATTGTCATTACGTAGTGGCAAAAGCTAATAATAATAAAGACAAGTTGAATGAAAAGAATTAGGAAGTGGCATCTTGAATTTTTCATCTGAAAAACTCTAGTAGAAAGTAGTTTGAGAGCTGGGCAAGGAGTTGTGCTTTTGCAAGCTAAGTAACCACCTTACAAAGACTTCAATCAGTCAAGACCTTGACCAATGTAATACAGAAAGGACAGAGTTGAAGTTAATTTCTTCTGTTCTCCTAATATATAATTTCATAATCAGGAATTTGATAGACCATGATTGTTTAATATGCATTTTTTACTTTATTAAATCACTTAGTTATAGTAAGCTTACATGACGATAAATATTTACCTAAGTAGTACACACTACTGTCTCTCAGCTTATGCATAGGGGTGAATATGAAAAAAACTTACTCGTACCCGGTGCATGTGTCATATTCTTTAACTTTACCTCGTTTGGATCATATTTTCATGGCATGTTTCTTTCTTTTTTCTTGTTCCTTAATTTTATTTTAATTTTCTGATGTGTATATTATTGTTCTTGTTTGTAAGGTATTGTATGTTGGATTTGCATAATCTGTTTTTGCTAAATTTATTGCAGAAGGTTATAGTTCTTTGTCTCAAGTGCAATCTCTATATGTACATTTCATAATTAGTTTTGAAATAACATACTTTAGCTCTTTGATAATCTGACTTTTCTTTATCATTTGCACTCTTAATTATGTTGAAAATTAGTTCTTAACATATTTAGATGGATAAATCTTTGATTGGAAAGCCCAGGAACACATCTGAGTATAAGCGTGGTTTGACTCAATTTTTGGACTTTGTGTTTATGAATGTAGTCGTAGGAGATAAAATTAAATGTCCGTGTGGTCTCTGCTATTTTACAAAGTGGAAAACTGGATATATAGTGCACGCCCATTTGATTTGCAAGTAATTTCCTGAAAATTATATCACTTGGGTTATACATAGAGAAAGTAATGTGTTGAATAATTCTCCCAATATAGAGGTTACTCATGCTATACTACCTCTTAACAATTCCGCAAAATTATTAATTAATGAAGCATTTCAGGGCTTAAGGCATGAGAGAATAGATGCAGGTTCTTCACAAGTAGCGGGAGAAGAAAGAATGTCAAATAACATGCCTTCTTCAAATAACATAGACTTTCTTGAGTTGCTTAGAGATGGAAGTCAAGAATTGTATGACGGAAATAAGTACTCAAAGTTAGAATTTTTGTTGAAATTGTATCATATTAAGTGTTTGGGTGGATTAAGTGACAAGGGAATGGGAATGATCCTAGATCTACTAAGAGATGCATTTGATTTTGCAAAGCTCTATAGTTCTTTTTATGATGCCAAGAAAACCATCAAGAAATTATGTCTTGATTATATAAAGATAAATGCCTGCCCAAATGACTATGTGTTATATTGGGGAGATGATGCTAATGAAGAAAGATTCAATCATTGTCACACTTCTAGATGGAAACCTACCAAGAAGAATGATAAAGATCATGCACCTAGTACAAGTAAGAAGCAAAAGAAGAAATCTGCAAAAAATTTGCGTTACTTCCTATCAAAACCAAGGTTGCAAAGATTGTTCATGTGCTCCAAGATTGCTGAGTATATGAGATGGCATGGCGAGGATGTTAAAAATGATGGAAATTTGAGGCATCCTAGAGATGGTTAGGCATTGAAAAGATATGATGCAACTTTTCCTGAATTTTCTTCTAATTTTCGAAATGTTCGATTAGGCCAAGCTAGTGATGGTTTCAATCTATTTGGGATGATGAGAACTTCTTATAGCATTTGTCCAGTCATTTTGGTTCCATATAACCTTCCTCCTTGGTTGCGTATGAAGTAGCCAAATTTCACCCTAATGATCATTCCAGGTCTGCGTATAGTCGGTAATAACATAGATGTATATCTGCAACCCATTATCAAGGAGTTGAATAAATTATAGTATGAAGGTGTGGAAACATTTGATTCATCAAAGAATGAAATGTTTAGAGTGAGGAAAACTCTTATGTGGACAGTAAGTGACTTTTCTGGACTTGATATTTTATCTGATTGGAACACGCATACTGGTTTAGCATGTCCTTCTTATAATTTTGATGCCGAACCTTATCGACTTTGGCATAGTAGAAAATGGTGTTTTATTAGACATCATCAATTTTTGACAAGAACTCATAAATTTAGATTGATAAGGCATCATTTTTTTAGAGATATGGAGTAGAGAAACCCACCAAAAAAGTTATCTGGGTCAGATATTTTACAACGAGTGAGATATATTGATATTATATTTGGAAAACAAGCAAAATTGAATGATAAAAGGAAAAAAAAATAGAGAAAAAAGTTGTGGGGAAAATTCAACTCAACAATGGAAAAAGAAAAGCATATTTTTCCAGCTTTCATATTGGGAATTCAACCCGTTGCCCAATAATTTGGATGTTATGCACATTGAAAAGAATGTGTTTGAAAATGTTTTGTACTCAATGCTAAATGAAACAGGAAAATAAAAAGATCTTATAAAGGCTCGAAAAAGACCTACAAGATATGGGTATAAGACCTGATCTTTAGCCTGATGAGAATGAAGAATGCTGACTTGCTGCGTTTACAATCCCCACCAAAAAAAGAGCCATCTTTCTTAAAACTCTTAAGAATATCTTAGTGTCAGATGTTTATTCAAGTAATATTTCTCATTGTATTGATCTGGAACAAAAGTGAATATTCGAATTAAAAAGTCATGACTGTCACATCATTATGGAACAATTATTACCTGTAGCAATTCACAACTTGCTTCCAAATTATGTTGTTGTAGTTTGGTTAGAGCTTTCGTCCTGCTTTAGATTTCTCTGTATGAAAACCTTAAGCTTCTTAGACTTGGATAAACTACAGGAAGTGATTGTTCTCACACTTTGCTATTTGGAGATGCTATTCCCTCTATCTTTTTTCACATTAATGGTTCATTTAGTTGTCCATCTAGTGGATCAAGTAATACATGGTGTTCCGGTACATTATTGTTGGGTGTATTTTGCTGAAAGTTAAAAGATTTATTATTTAGAAACTCTTTAAATTGATCTTGTAATAATGATTAAAAGTAAATGGTTGTTCTAATGTCATTCTACCTTTTATTAGAATGTTAGGTCATTTCAAGTCTTTTGTGGGGAATAAGTTGCAGGATGAAGGTTTCATAGCTGAAGGTTACATGGTTGAAGAAACTCTAACTTTTTGTTCCCGTTATTTTGAGGATATTGAATCAAGGGTAAATAGGCCTAAACGTGTTAATGATGAATCAAATCATAATAAGCCTTCTAACAGGTCATCTATGTTTCCTCGACAAGGTAAACCTATTAGGGGATCCTCAATATTTCCTTGACTCTCCTAGAGAAGACTCAAGCTCATCGATATGTGTAACTTAATTATGCAGCAGTGCAACCATTTATAGAGTAAGAGGTTAAATCAATTTTATGATTATAAAGCAAAGTGATTAAGTTTGATTGAATAACACCTTTGTAGTGAATTCAAGGATCACATAAGAAGAAGTTCAAGAGGTCAAAGACCTTCAACAACAAAGGTGGAGAAGAGAGTTAATAAAGAGTTTGCTAATTAGTTTCCAAAGAGAGAGAGTGAATGGTATTAGAATGTTTATATATTCATAAATTTCTGTAATAATTTATAATATTTAATGAAAATAATGTTGTTTATTTAGATTATGAATCCAGATATAGAATACATGATCTCTATTGATTTGAAGTTCTTAGCATCAGGTCCAAGCCTAAGTGCAAGAAGATTCAGTGCTTGTAACATTAATGGATTCAAATTTGGACTTTGTCCAGAGAACAAGGACTGAAAACTCAAAATAGTGGAGTTTTTCTTACATCTGACACCTCATGTATTGTATCTACAGCTGATAGAAATATGAGACAAGCAGAGTTGCCACATTATGGAAAGTTAGAAGATATTATTGAGCTTAAATATTATGGTCCGTTTAGAGTTGTGCTCTTCAAATGTCAGTAGGTTGATACTACTCGAGATAGAGGGTTCAAAAAAGATATTTGGAATTTTAATTGTGTCAATTTTTCTAAGTTGATTCACACTGGTGATCGTAGGGATCATGATCCTTATATTGAAGCATCTCAAGAGAATTTGGTCTTCTATGTTGATGATGAAAATAATAAAGAATGGAGTGTGGCTGTATATCTAAAGACAAGAAATCTGTTTAACATGAGTGAAGCCGATGAAGAAGAAATAGATGAGAATGATCCATACCAACAACAACAATATAAACATTTTTTTGTGATAATTATGAAAATGTTCAAATTGCAATAGAGGAGCATATGTCTAATAGGAATTAAGTTACTTTATTTGATATGAAAAGGTTTAATTTTGATGAACTGCATATTACATTATCATAGTCATCATCATGTCGCCCAGTTCTGAATGTTTTCTATGTGATATAAGTTATGTGAATATATTTTGTTCTAATTTTTTGAGTTTAAGGGCTATGTTTAGTTTGACCAAATGCCTCTATTTGGATTTGAAGGATAATGATTCCTCGAGGAACTTCTGGATTAGCACTTGATGTAATTTATCAAAGAGAAGATGAAACCATTAAGTTATAATTATGTTTTCAAATCCATTTCATTCGGATCCATTCTATCTATGGTAAGTGTCTTCAAGTTGAAAACTTTTTCTCTGCAGATTAGTTAGTTTGTTTCTTATTCAAGTTGCAGGTAAAAATATTTCATTATTGGAGATTAGTTAATTTGTTTCTTCTTCAAGTTCCAGGCAATAATATTTCATTGATGTTCTAATATAGTTTCTTTTGTTGAATATAGATATGTAAAAGAGAAAGCGTGAAGATAACATTATAAAGCCAATTAAGTCGACACATACTTCAGAAGATGCATCCATATCATAAGCAAACAAGTCAAAGCTACCAATAAAATCACTTCTTTATTTAAAACCTCAAGTGACACATTCAGTTTCAATCACATCGCAGCTAGATCGATTAGTTCATACCACAACATAAATGAATCCAAAAGTTCTTGAATCAGCTTCCTCAGTTCAACCTGGAACACAGCCTCCAGTACAACCTTCATCACAATTGACTTCATCAGTTCATCCTTCAGTACTTCAAGCACCATCAAAGCCTCCAGTACGTCAATCTTCCTCAATTTAGCCCATAGCACAGTAGGTATGATCACAAATTGCTCTATCAGTTTAGCCTGCAATGCATTAGAAACCATCAGAATTGAGTTTATCAATTCAGTCTTCAACACATCAGGCACCATCATTTCAGCCCGTAGCACAGCAAGCACCATCACGGGCTTCTTCATTAGTTAAACCTATAGGATATTAAGTGCCATTACAGCTAACTTCATTATTTCAGACCGCAACATAGAAGGTGCCATTATAGCCAACTGATCCACTTCAACCCGCAACACAACAAACACCATCAAGCCAAGTCATCTAGTTCAACAAAAAATAGAACAAACACAATCACAACCAACTCCTTCAGTTCAACAAGCAGTACAACAAACACCATCACAACAGGCTCCTTCATTTCAGCCTATAGCACAAGCACCACCCAAAAAGTATATTGGTCCTAAGTTAAGCAGATATTGGATGGTAGATATAATAGGTAAGATGGTACACTTCATCTAATTTGCTTGCATCTGATTTCTTTTTAACTCGGTAAGAGTCTTTAATTTCATGCTTCAAATTTCTTTAATTTGAGTATAAAGATGTTATGTTTGTTATTTACATTTTCTTTTTCATCCACTAAATATGATCTATAGCATAAATGTATTTTTTTTTAAAGATTCATATGGGGCTGTGAAAATAAGACAATTGAAGGTTAGCGACATGCTAAAGCTAAATTTATCCTCTGAAGAATGTATCGTCATTGAATTTGATGACGTTTCACCAATTGGAGAAGCACAAGGCCTTCTTGCAGGTTTTTGTGGGATTTTAGCAACTGATAGTTTTATTTTTCCAATTGGCTTTGCCAAATGGAATGATTTATCTGAGTCATACTTTAACCGCTGCTTTGGTCAAATTATAAAGATATAATCTCTATATATTTATGTAATACCTCGAGAATCCCAACCGATAATTGAACCATGGTTCAAGCTCAAGAGAAATAAATCTTAGTGATTTGGTAGTTTTACGATCAAGTTTTATGTATATTAAGGCCATTAATATGTTCTATCTATTAGATAAATAAAAGCATCCCTTACCAATTAAATTCTTGAGAAGGACATTGCCATAGTCAACTTTAAATAAGCATATCTCCCATTCAACAAAGAATTTTTGATCTCATGATCCCCCAATAGATATATAATTGAATTAGATTTCCAACGATATCAATTTAGCTAAAATCTAATATCAGAGTAAAACATTACGGCAGTTTTACAGCAAGGTATCTCAACTGCCAAAGGGAGATGGGAAGGCCAACGGACCGTCGCCCAAACCATCGTAACTGATGCAGTAAGCCTATTTTCTGGCCAAAAAATGATAGGTTGAAGGGACAGTCCATCCCCTGTGTGACGGTTCATCGCCCAAACCTGTTAGATTAGGGTTGATGAGATGGCTAACCTGTTAGATGAGTGCTCCACCGTTCTTGTTAGATTACCTGATAGATGAGGGTCATGCAAAGATGTCTTTACTCATGGCACGGTACTGACACCCTTCCAACTGGGGTTACAGGTTGGACCCCAAATTAGCTAAAAGGGGCATGTCATTTAGATGACTACTTCCCATAATTTTAGTTTCAGTCTCAGTCTTCAAGGTAGAACTCAGTTCAGTATTATAGAAGTCAAGGCTGTTAGATACAGGCTATCATGTATTAATACCTATTATAGAATTCAAGGGTTTTAGATACAGTACATCAAGTATTATTACTAATATATTCAGAGACCTCCTGCTAGATAGGGTTGATCTCACCTTTAGTCAATCATTCTTATTATTGGCAGATCCAGAAACAACCTGCTAGATAGGGTTTGATCTCAGCTTCAGTTAATCAGTAATAGTATCAATAGACTCAGTTATTCGAAATCCAATTATTAGAATTCAGTATTCAGTGTTATTACGATTTTAGTTCTAGTTTATGCATTCATACATGTATCTTCATTTAGTATACTCATGTTATTCCGTTATTAGTGATCATGCATATGAACCCCTGCATTTAACCTTACCTCAGCAAGCATACCAGTACATTCTCATGTACTGATGCATACTTTTCTCTTGCGCTATGGTGTTTTATACCATAGGTTCAGAAGCATGGGCTATCAAGAACCCATAGTAGTTCAGATTCATCCTATAGCAGTAGACTTAGCAGTGAGTCCTCATTATTTTAGGATGTTCCTTATTTTATTTATTGCATTAGATTTAGTATTTTTTAGTAGATGGAGTTAGTTAAGGGATTTTCCCACCAACTCCTTATTCAGAGAGTTTTCAAGGCTTTCAGATTAGAGTATTATCAGACAATTGTTTTAGTTTTGATATTGTTAAACTTTCTTCAGTTTTATTTAAGTATTGAACCTTATGGAAAGTTTTTGCCAGTTTTTTGCATTTTATAGTATATTATGCAGTGCTCAGTTAGAGGTATTAGTTAAGGGTTATCTTGTCATCCTTCGGGATTATGAGCACTTTGTATAGTCTAGTGTACTAGAATCGTGGCATTTCAAACCTTGTATCAGAGCCTAAGGTTCAATAGTATCCTAGGAAGTCTGAAAGCTGCATCTAGTAGAGTCTTGTGTATAGATGTGTTGTACGCCACATTTATGTACAGGAGGCATTGAGATGTTTTAGGAATATTTCCCCTTCTTTCGGTATTCATGTCATGCGAGCGAGCATGAGCTCAAGTTAAACTCTCTGTCTAATCCATTCTTTCTTTTATTTATAGAATATGCCTTCTCACAGAGATAATGCCCGTAAAAACAATAACCAGCCACCTCAGCTCATAGATCCTATGAATGAGAATGTGTCACATATAGAGTTTCGAGCAACTTTTCAGGTGCTAGACCATGCTGTGACAACTAATGTCTAGGATAACCGTCAGGCTACAGTACCACCTCATCAAGATGGGAATTTAGCTGCAGCCAGAGTTAGAGATTTTATGACAATAAACCTGCCAAAATTCTTTGGGTCAGTAGTAGGTGAGGACCCACAGTTGTATCTTGATGAGGTGAAGAAGATCACCTAAATTATGCATGTGTCTGGAGAGGAGAGTATAGAATTAGCATTCTATAGGTTGAAGGATGTGGCTCATGATTGGTTAGTAATGTGGAAGAAGAGTAGAGGGGAGGATGCAGCTCCCATTACTTGGCAGATATTTTAGGATGCATTCTGAGATAAGTTTTTCCCACTTGAGATTAGGGAAGCTAAGGTAGAAGAGTTCATGAACCTGAGGCAAGGCTCCATGACAGTGAAAGAGTATTGCCTCAAGTTCAATCAGTTATCTAAGTATGTCCCTGAGCAGATGGCTGACCCTAGGTCAAGCATGAGTAAGTTTATGATCGGTGTGTCAGGGTTGGTAGTTAAGGAGTATAGGACTGCTATGCTCAACAGGGACATGGATTTTTCTAGGTTGATGATGCACGCTCAGTAGATTAAGAAAGAGAAATCTAAGGAAAGAGAGAGAGTGAATAAGAAAGTTAGAACAGATAGATGTAGTTATTCTTAGCCAGGGTCGCAGGGTGGTAACCATTCTCAGAACAGTCAAAAGTTTTCAGTCCCAGCTCCATCTTCAGCTAGTGCCTCAGGCTCCAAGGCCCATTGTAATAAGAGTAGGGGTCTTACCTATTCACTTTGCCAAGAATCATAAGGGTGTATGTAAAGTCGGTAGTGATGTGTGTGTTGGATATGGTGAGCCAGGTCACAGAGTCTGAGACTACCCAAAACCTGGTCCACGAAGTTAGCACGATCACCCTTCAGCCTAGTCCAAACACCCGAATTAGTGGGGTGCCATCTCTAGTACCACTAGTGGTCAGCGTCAGAATAGATTCTATATACTTCAAACTCGTCAAGATCAGGAAAGTTTCCCTAACATAGATTCTAGTACGTTTTAAGTCCTTCATCTTCATGATATGCATTGTTAGATCCTTTTCTCCCATTGGATCTTAGGTTTTCAGTATGAGTTAGTTAGCAAAGCCAACGATTTAGTTTAGCAGTCATACAGTCAGATTCATATACTTTGTTTTTAAATCTTTCCATCTATCCATACTATTAGAAATATCAAAATGTAACTATTCTAAGATAGAGAGTCCCATTAGTTGCAAGATCAGCTCAGTTCATAAGTCATGCATTAGTTTCAGATCCCAAATGTTCAGTCATGATCCAGTTCATAGGTGCCTTGTGCATCACGACAGTTCTTCTCAAGTGTCTCAGTGAATTAAGCCTTCTTAGAGGGAAATAGTTTCCCAATGGAGATAAACCACATATTTCCCTAATGATTTCATGTCCTTAGACCCGTTCAGTTGCATGTTCAGATGTTCCTTACAAAGCTAGTATCATTTATCATTGCATATTTAGTCATGCATTCAGGAGTCAGTTCATTCAGATATTCGTGCATTTAGATATGCATGTTTCGTATAAGATACTTCACTTATTAATAATTTCAGTCATGCATTCATGGGAACAACTCAGTCACGTATCTATGTATCAGACATGCAGATTCAGTAGAAGATTTCAATATATCAGAAGTTCTAATGATATAGTCATTTTTCAGATGTTCATGTCCCTTAAATATTTTCAGTCAATCAGTATTCCTAGCCTAGTCAGTCCCATTCAAGGACAAATGTTTCCAAGAGAGAGATATTATAATACCCCGAGAATCCCAATCGATAATAGAATTATGCTTCAAGATCATGAGAAATAAATCTTAGTGATTTTTTATTTTTATGATCAAGCTTGATGTATATTAAGGCCTTAAATATGTCCTATCTATTAGACGAATCAAAACATCCCTTACCGATTGAATTCTTGAGAAGGACATTGCCATAGTCAACTTAAAACGAGCATATATCCCATTATACAAAGAATTTTTTGAGTTCATGCCCACAAATAGATATGTAATTGACTATCTTTCCAGCGATACCAATTTTGCCAAAATCTGATATCGGAGTAAAAAGTTATGGCCATTTTACAACAAGCTATCCGAACTATCAAAGTACGATAGGAAAGCCGATGGACCGTCGCACCTGCGATGGACTATCGTGCCTTTGATGGATCATCACCCAAATCATCACAACTGAGGTAGTAAACCTATTTTCTATCCAAAAAGTGATGGTTTGAGAGGATGGTCCATCCCCAGTGCAATGGTTCATTGCCCAAACCGCCGTGGATCTCCGTTTAGCGATTTTAAGCCATTTTTAAAAGGATTTTCGGGTCTTTTCCACTCTATTTAACATCTAATCATGTAAAATCAAAGCATATAACTCCTCATTCACCCATAACATCAAATTTGGGTTTCTTTCAAGATCATTCCCCAAGAACAAGATCCAAACCCTTCTTCAGGAAACTAAGAAATTCAAGTTCTTCAAGTTCAAGAGCCATAAAGAAAACATCAAGATCTATGTTTCCCAATCCATAAACGTTCACAAAACATTAGTTATCTTTCAAGATTCAAGTTTTGAGGTATGTTAGATGTTGATTCATGGGTCTCTTTCACTCATGAAGTCCAAGAATCTATTTTCAAAAATACAAAGATTATGATTTATGATTTTCATGCTTAAAATAGATTCAATTCATGTTTATGATGTTAATTGAGTCTCAAATCATGTTTAATTTTAAGTTTCCATAGATTTGAAATGGTTATATGATGAATTGTATGAATTGTATGCTAAGATCCTAGAATTTAAATTGAGTATGGTATTCATGATGATATATGTTGGCCATTGTTATGTGAAATAGTTCATGCTCCCCATGTGTTTGATGAAATGCCTATGTAAAAGAAATAGGGTCATTGTAACATAGTAGCATGTATAAGTAGATGCCTTACAAGTATTTGATAAATTGTCTATGAGAATAAAATAATACCATTATAACATACCAACATGTATTCCCCACTCATGTATAAATTGATGTATTACAAGTGTTTGTTGACATGTCTTAGAGAGTGAATTATGAAAAAGTAAACAGTGTTATGTTATTCAAGATTATGATATGCTTTACTTTTATGCCATTGAGTCCTGGGATATTTATACCCGACAATTTATCTGCTACGTAGAGCCAGTGTTAGTTATAGTATTCTTAGTCATGTCACAAGCAGTAGTATTCTCTGTTAGTTACAGAATTCAGTAGAACTCAATCATCTTCATGACTTAGGAAAGTTCAGTAATCTTAGTAACATCCAAGTCCAATTCAGTAATCAATTCAAAAGTCAGTAGTACTTTGTTAGTCAACGAAACTCAGTGAAATCAGTTCAACTCATTTAATCAGTACGATCAGTAACAAATTCAGCTTAGTCAAGTATAGTCTAAGAATTAGTTCAGTGTCTATTCAATTGGGAGTAGGATTCAGCACCGAGTGAGCCCAAGGATGGAAACTCACCTAGTAGTAGAGGGTGTGATTCTTAGAAGCAATCCTTAAGATCCAAAACAATGTAGCCACCATAAGTTGAGACATCGAACCTGTTAGACTAGGGTTGATGAGGTGGCTAACCTGTTAGATAAGGGATCCACTATTCTCGCTAATGTACCTGATAGATGAGGGTCACGCAAAGTTGTCTTTACCCATGGCATGGTACTGACACCCTTCTAACTGGGGTTATAGGTTAGACCTTAAATTAGATAGAAGGGGCATGTCGGTTAGATGGTTACTTTCCATAATTTCAGTTTCAGTATTAGTCTTTAAGATAGAACTCAGTTAAGTATTATAGAAGTCAAGGCTATTAGATACTGGCCATCAAGTATTAATACCTATTATAGAAGTCAAGGCTGTTAGATACAGGCCATCAAGTATCATTACTAATAGATTCAGAGACCTCCTGCTAGATAAGGTTGATCTCAGATTTAGTCAATAATTCTCATTATTAGCAGATCCAGAGACAACCTGCTAGATAGGGTTTGATCTCAGTTTTAGTCAATCAGTAATAGTATCAATAGACTCGGTTATTCGAAATCCATTTATTTGAATTCAGTATTAAGTGTTATGAGAATTTCAGTTATAGCTTTTGCATTCATACGTGTATCCTCATTTAGTATACTCATGTTATTTAGTCAGTAATGTCCATGCATATGAACCCCTGCATTTAGCCTTACCTTATCTAGTGTACCAGTACATTCTCACATACTGACACATACTTTTCTCTTGCTCTATGGTTTTTTATACCATAGGTTCAGAAGCACGAGATATCGAGCACCCATAGCAATTCAGATTCATCCAACAACATTAGACTTAGCAATGAGTTCTCATCATTCGAGGATGTTCCTTATTTTATTTATTGCATTAGATTCAGTATTTTTAGTAGATGGAGTTAATTGTTGGATTGTCCTACCAACTCCTTATTCAGATAGTTTAGAGGATTTCAGACTAGAGTATTATCAAATAGTTGTTTTAGTTTTGATATTGTTAAACTTTCTTCAGTTTTATTTAATTATTGAACCTTATGGCAATTGTCCGCCAATTTTCTGCATTTTATAGTATATTATGCAGTTCTCAGTTACAGGTATCAGTTAAGGGTTAGCTTGTGGTCATTCAGGATTATAAGCACCATGTAGCATCTGAGGTACTAGACTCGGGGTGTTATATGTATACATACTTTATATTGACATGGCTATAGATAATCTAACAAATATTTCATTTCCAAAGTCCAGATTTTCTTTTGAAATAATTGAGTCAATTGCACGACGCTATGTCTATGATTCTATTTCAAAGAAGTGGGGTGCAAGAAGGCTAAAGTTGTGGGATAAAACCTTTAACCCACTTCAGAGCTGATGTGAACTTATGGCTAATGTTCCAAATGGAATTTCACCGGATAAATGGACTTCTTATGTTGATTATTGTTAGGATAAGAAAATGTAGGTATCTTCTTAAATCCTTTATTTGAAGCCAAACTTATTATTTGTATATTGAATTCAAGTATTTCTTTTCTAGAAAATGTGCAAGAAAAATGCTGAAAATTGGAAGAAATAAACTATTCCACACATTGGTGGCTCCAAATCTAACGCGAGAAGAAGAGCTGAAACAGTGAAATATATTTGTTCACTATATTTTACTTTAGTTTATTAAACATAAAACTATCCTTAATTTGTTAAGTTAATATTGTTTGTAGATGGTTGAGACTGGACATAAGCCTGGACGAACAAAACTTTATCTTGCTACTCATAATGATACCAAACTCCCCAAGAACACAACAACACAAACACCAAAATTAGTCCACTAGTTTAAGAAGTATGGACCCTTTTGATGACCTCTCTTGAATTTGCAAGAAGAACAAGAAGGAAAGTGATATCAAGAGTAAAAGACACTAAAACAACAACAACACTTGATGAACAAGATGCAATAACAACAACACACGATTACAAGACAAGAACACAAATGGATTACACTAGATATAGACAAACGATTACAAGAAAGTAAAGATAGATAGATAAGGGATGGTATAATATTAACAACCCAAAAGCTTATTCCACTTTTGGACCTTTAATATCACGCACAACCTAAACGTATCTCTTATGTGACCTCAAGGGAACCGGAATTCCCAAGCAATCTCTGTTTCTAAGCAAATGATCAACACAAGGATTCTACTTTGTCTAAGGATTCCACCTTGCTAAAGACTCTCAAAGAGGCTACAAGATATGTTCTCCAAAAATCCCCCAAAAATGACCTAATGAGGTTCTATTTATACCTAGGTTAACTTATTGCAAATGACTAAAAAACCCTTGCAAAGGGCGGATGAACAATGAACACGGATGAACAATGAACAGTTTTGGAGCTTGTGGGACTTGTTCTCTACACTTCAAAGCTTATTCCTTGGATGGGAAGCCCCCCCCAGAGCTCGATTCTTGATGTATTGGACCTCGATCATGATCGTACCCGTATCATCCTCTCCTCCTTAGAAAGGATTCATCCTCAAATCCAAACCTTGCAAAGCAATAGGAAGGACAAGCAAACAAAATTTCCTCAAGGTATAAGGGTTAGGACTAGTGTAATCAATCATAGCATCTTGCCAAGGTGGCT
Organism: Capsicum annuum; assembly: GCF_002878395.1. NCBI lineage: Eukaryota > Viridiplantae > Streptophyta > Magnoliopsida > Solanales > Solanaceae > Capsicum > Capsicum annuum. The sequence continues at coordinate 54,839,825 of NC_061121.1, read as the reverse complement.
CAAACTTTACATATACCCAAACATCCTTCTTACCTGAATACCCAAGCAAGAGAGAATCAACTAGTTTATCCATACAAGTGTGACAAGAAACAGGGAACAAGCGTCGCTTATCAAGTGGAAAACATAGACACTTCTTGGAATAACAATTAGACTTGAAAGCCGAGAGAGCAAAGCCATACATTCTATGCATATTCAAGTCATTTCAAAAGACATCCTCATCACCAAACTTCAAATGATCACCAAAATCAAATGGGTAGAGCGTCCATGGGCACGGGTTGGGAATACACTTCCTTACCCCAATACTACTACAATAATGATCAAATGTCCCCTCTATATTATTATGGTCAATAACAAAAACAACTAGAGGGTCATCCTTAGTTATTCGGCCAACATGTTCAACATCATCATTTTCACACACAAGTTAGTCTTCATGACTTCCATAAGACAATGTACTACTACTTTCCACAATGGCTTCAACACTAGGTGAATCAACTAGTGTATCCACAATCTCAAGTTATATATTATCATCACAAAATGAAGGCACATTCGGCTCACTTAAAGACAAATTATCATTCACACTTAGTTAGTTATTATCCTAATTCACTAGAGTGCAAAGGTTAGTTTGATCACCTTGTAGCCCATGTGGAGCATGGCCACTCATGGTAATTTGATTAGGAAGGCTTGGATGATCCATCAAGTTATCCAACTTCTTGCACAGAGAGCCTTTTGTCCCATCTAATCTTTCTTCCATTCTGTCCATTATCCGCCTATCTATGGCATCTAGCCTTGCTATGATAGATTTAACCCAACTAGGCATTTCAGCTTCATTCGCCATTGTACCCATCAAGAGATACTAAGAAAACAACAAACAACAAACACATTAAAGATTATCGAAAATCAGTCCACAATTCATCACAAAATAGTCCACAATGCGTCTCAAAATAGTCCATAATCCCTCACTTTCATACTTTAGATTTTTCACTCTATTAGCCTTACAAGTGTTGATAACTCGCTTATACTTCAATGAGGTTACTTGGTCCCACTTGTGGCTCAACGTCGGAGTAGATTTTTGTTTGAAATGACTCAAATAAGTAATGTACGAACTTGAACCAAAAAAGATACTACGTCTCAAAAATGAGAAAAGCACACAACAAACAACGTTAACAGGAAGAGCATACGCAAAACTAACTTACAATCTAATAGGGTATTACTAGGTTGTCAATTAGTGTCGAGCAAACAAACAAAACTAGGAAACAATAAAATGAAACTAAGAAATCTAAAATTTGAACTCAAAAATATTGCGTGAACAGCATTTTAGTGATGTGGCAGTCCACTATTGGCCTTGAGTTTTATCAAAAATTTATTTCCCAATTTCAAGTCTTGATCAATATACAATTTGGAATTGGTGGATTTGGTTAGTGGAGGGAAAAGTGGTCTTGGAGCCTTTTTGTTCAAATTTCAAAAGCAAAACTTGACTTCTTTGAAATTTCTCCTTGAAACAAGGTCCTTAAATCAATGAAAGTAGATGAAAAGTCTTTGAAGTGATAGGTACAAGTCTATCACTAACAACTACTACAAGCTTGTCCTTCACCTTTTTAGATCTAGTTTGCACTTTAAGGATTAAAAAGATGATGAAAAGGTGAAGAACCTTAAGAAAACAACAACAACTCCAAGAACAACAACAATTTTAGTTTCCAACTCCACTACAACAAAACCATCAAATCGGCCAAGGTTTAGGTAACAATAATATCCACCTCGGCTATACCTTGTTCACATCAACAACTTCAACAAGCTCAAGTTCAATCATAGATTTGGACACTTTTTAGTGTTGATGATAAAGAAACCAATACTAGAAACACTCTATACAAACAAAAGACTAAAAGTTATATACACACAACAAACAAATGTTGGCCAAGATAACAACAACACAATTTTCGGCAAAGAACAAAAAATGGACAGATTTGCTCTTTTCAGGAATTTTTTTTTAGTTTTCATCTTTTTTTTTTGAATTTTCGTCCAAGAGAACCCAAGATTGGTAGTGTAGGAACACAACCAGCCTTGCTCTAATACTAAATGATACCAAACTCCCCAATAACACAACAACACAAACAACAAAATCAGTCCACTAGTTCAAGAACTATGGACCCTTTTGATGACCTTTCTTGAATTCGCAAGAAGAACAAGAAGGAAAGTGATATCAAGAGTAAAACACACTAAAATAGCAACAACACTTGATGAACAAGATGCAATAACAACAGCACACGGTTACAAGATAAGAACACAAATGGATTACACTAGATATAGACAAACGATTACAAAAAAATAAAGATCGATAGATACATAAAGGGATGGTATAATATTAACAACCCAAAAGCTTCTTCCACTTTTGGACCTTTAATATCACATACAACCTAAACCTATCTCTTACATGACCTCAAGGGAACTGGAATTCCTAAGCAATCTCCAATTCTAAGCAAATGATCAACATAAGGATTTCACCTTGTCCAAGGATTCCACCATGCTAAATACTCTCAAAGAGGCTAAAAAATATATTCTCCAAAAATCCCCCAAAAATGACCTAATGAGGTTCTATTTATACCTAGGTTAACTTATTACAAATGACTAAAAAACCATTGTAAAGGGAGGATGAACAGTGTACAGTTTTGGAGCTTGTGGGACTTGTTCTCTACACTTCAAAGCTTGTTCCTTGGATGGGCAACCACCACCACCACCCCAGCTCAAATCTTGACACATTGCACTCCGATCATGATCGTACCCGTATCACATAAGAAAAAAGATAGATCATATGTTAATAAAGTAGGAAAAGAGATTTGTGTAAGTACCTTTGTTGAGCAATTTTTATCGTTTCTCTTGGTTTTTCCTATTTTAGTTACAAACTTATGGTGTATGGCAAAGTGAATTGTTCGTAGTTCAACCGCTAGTGAATTTTAAAATTGTGATTAAATATGGGTGGATTGTGATCATTTCTAGCTATCTTGTGTAATTTGGTTTTACTAAAGGGACCCCTTTTATCTTATCCTGCACCTTTTGTTATATACATAGATAGATGATCCATATAGATTGTATGGAAAGTGTTGGAAAGCTGTAATTGTTCTCTGTCGCCAAGGGCTGTGGTGAAAATGTATGTTTGGGGTGGGGATGGATTTAATTATCTCTTAGTTGTCAACTTGGGTGGGGATGAAGGGATTTAGGTTCCTCAATAGGTATATATCTAACATATATGTTTTTGTAGATATAGTCAAGAATAGACGTGTCACTTCACTGCATAACTATATAAGTTGAACTATTTCATTTACCTAGAAGAAAATTCAATGAACTCGATGAACATAGGAAGCTTTAAAATATTGTGTTGTATTAAAGCTTTAAACACATTGGTTGTCTCTGTATATAAGTTCAACTCCTTAATTCGTTGGTCTGTTAGTATTTGATGGAATTTTTTTGAGTGAACTGATTTCATATGATCTTTGATAATCACTGCTAGGTTTTTTACCAGTATATGAGTGTATGGTGGATAAAAATTAAGGTTGTTATATATAGTTGCCTATTGTAGGTCATTTGATCTAGTAGTGATAACACATAAGTCGTCGATGTATATAAGTTAGATTCATACTATATATTGTTTTCTGAGGCGGTGCATGCATTGGCCTATTATTATTCAATGTACATGTCAAGGAAACCATGGAATGATGTCAATCTAAAGTCTTCTAGTGATTTAAGTAGACTAGTCTCCTACCTAGTTTACTTTATAGTTGGATTGCGATATGTAATTATCTGAATTCCATTTGGATTTTCCTGAAAAGTGACCTCAGTTTTTTTGTTCTTAATGTTTTCATGTTTGTGGTTGCTTCATATGGTGAACTCTTTCTTAAAACTGAAGTGAGGGATGTTCAAGTTTCTGAAGCATAAATGAATAGTCAGTATTAAACAACATGGTGTAATTCAACTACATCCTACTACCTATCTCCTGCTATATTATATTTTTGTCATTTCCAAGTCTTAGGATACTCACTCTATGTTAGAATTTTTGAAGTAGAGCAATGGTCTAGGTCCATTCTTATTAATATATTGAATGAATGCAATTTAGTTGCTTTCATGTTTACTTTTAAATTATAGCAATTGTTGTTTACTGTAATTGTTATTAAGTAGAGATAGTTAGAGGGGTGGGTTCATTTTTTGGTCCTTGATAATTGCCATTAGTTTCTTTACTAGTATATCTGTGTATGGTGGTTTCAAATTAGGATTGTTAAACTACCTATTTTTAAGTTGCAGAGGACATAAATTATGATAAAAGTTTATAGTAGGTAGGAGTGTGTCCATACTAATAGGTTCATAATGCATTGTATTGTTGCCCGTACTAGTAGTCGTGGAAATGCAATTGTAGTTTTTTGTTCTTTGATTCTATTACTATTTGGTGTCTTGGTTGATAGCCTGAAATCAAAGTATTATCATCTATATGTTAAAACATGAAAGTTGAAATACAAGAGCCCTCATCTCTGGGTTAGCTTACTATTTAGATGCAGTCAGTCGGTTGTTCGATGTTTAATCAATGTACGTCCTTTAGGGGCTGAGGCATAGCAGTGGTTGTTGTACATATGATGTTAGGCTTATGTTCGAATTAGTTAGAAGTTTATTTACATCCTACGAATAAATACCAAACAGTTAACTAGCACCACGAAACAAACAATTTATCATGCATGTATCTTGCCTGAATCCAGTTTCATATCTAATTTCTTTTTTTTGATAATACTCAACCAACAAGGAATAGAAGGGGTGAAAATGAAATATCATCCCTATGGAATAACTGAGCTATTGGGGATGAATTCTCACTGGTGAATAAGGGAACATTGAGAAGATACCTTACTAGAAGATCTAGCAGGGTTTGTAATAGTTTGAGCAATAATGGTGAACTAAATGGTAGACTCAATCCTCCCGTCTTCGAAGTTGTCTGTTCAATCTACAATAGGTATCCTTTTTGCTTAAAACAATATAAATACTCCAAGTTTGAAAGGGAAATAAAACCATTTACATACTGAAGAAAAATGCAATTGGGATTAGATAGTTTAAATCTGATATCATTACCTTTTCCTTTGGTAAAAGCATACATTTGCATCGACCATGGTCCCTAGCATCAGTGCACAGATGCACATTAGATCTGATATCATTAACATTTTCTTTATCACCAGTGGAGGACTTCTCCTGGTCTAGCATGTATTCTGTTTTAACTTTTAATCTTCTAGATGGGCTTCCCGGAGATCCTAGCACCAAACTCGGAGAGTCAATAGACAAGGTAACAGTGTGTTGCTAATCAAAGAACTAACTTCTATTTTTCCTTTTAACTTCTATTTATTATTCATTGTTAATCAAAGTTATACTATGGTTTCTGTGTTGTACTATATTTAGGATAAAATTGAACTTGCAGTAAGTCAAAGCGCAATGGACGAGTTTGAAGTTTCTCCAGATGATGTTGTTGGTAAGGTGCTAGGAAAAGAGCATACTAGAAGAGTGAGGTGCTTGGGACTAGGAGTCGTTCCTAGCAGATCATTTCAATAAACACGTCCTCATTTTGGTGGTATGAGTTCTTCAAGTAGTAACAGTTCATGTCCATCCAATTACCAAGAAAACTACATTCAAATGTTAAATGCTCATAAGCAAAGCCAAGAGAACCACAAAAAAATGATGAATTCTCACAATTTAATAATGAATGCTTTCAAGGCATATATGATAGTGAAAAAAGGCACGATACCCGAACAGTTTGCTTGATTTTTCAGTTCTCCTATGGTAAATAATTTGCTTGACTACCTTTGTCATTTTAAAATAATTAAGTTAAAATATTGTTATAAAATATTTAGCATCCAAAGACCTTACTATTTTTTTTATATTTTGTAGTCAATGATGCATCTAGTGGACCTCTTTCGGATGTGAATGGAAGATCATCTGGTGGTAGTTATTCTAGTGATATTCATTGATGTTTTTTATGTAATCGTATTTGTAATTATGACAATGTTATCAAATCGTTGGAACAATATTTTGTGTTTAATTTAGATGTTTAAAACTAATGGCAATACTTTGTAGTACGCAATTTTTATGATCTAATATATTTTGATTTTTGTTGTTTTTAAGATATATTTTTTTGATCCGACAATGAATAATATTATATGAAAACTATTAAAGAATATTCAAATTTAAATTATTTTTTTAATAAAATTATCAAATGAATTGTGGGGGTCCTGAGCCCTGCTAACAAAAAAATTGTTAAAATAATAGTGGAGGTTTCAACCGCCGTTATATTTTTAAAAAAAATTGTTGAAATTATAGTGGAAGTTTCAATCGCCGTTATATTTTTTAAAATGTTAGGCAACAGTTGATTTAATTTACATATTGCGGGAGTTAAAACCGCCGCATTGTAACTGCCACTAAACTATTGCGGCGGTAAATAGAAAATCGTCGTAAAGTGATTGCGACGCTAATAATTGCGGGGGTTTTGTAAACCACCGTGATTTCATTTTGTGGGGATTGCCGACCTCCACAATCTGTAAATATAAACACCCCCAAAATAAGCAATTTTTTGGAGTGTGACAAGCAAAAGAATAATATCATTAGATGTTGTGTAAAGTACTAATGAAGTCCATCATGGCCTAAGGTCGGAAACATTTGTTAATGTGCAATATATAGTAGTGTCTCTCATTTTGCAAACATATTTTTGAAATAGTTATGTACCAAGTACACGCTTTTTATATGTAGTAGAAATTGAAAAAAGGAAAATGGGATGCTATTATTACACTCATAGTGTATGAATGATAAGAACTAACTATATAGTATTTACATCGAGTATTCAAGTATTGCATATGTTATTAGCTCAATGCTTTCTAGGAACTACCCATAATAAGAAAACTTACAAACTTGATTTGTTTACCATAAAAAACTCTCAGTTTCTGATTTGCTTCATCTTAATTGTTATTTAAATAAATAAAAATTATGTCATGGTTCGAGTGCGGATAGAATTTCTCTTCTACATGTACATGGAGTTTTGAAAAATTTAAACATCTTAAAGATAGATAGAGAGCTAGGCATTTATCGAGTGAACCACACCCCTTCAAGAATTCATTGATGAGAAGGGGTTGCTGATGTATTTTCTTATGTAGTTTAATTATTTTTTTTGTGGTATAATTTCAGAATTGTTAATCTATAAGTTATTTATCTGGAATGTGCTAGTGAACTCCTTTTAGATAAGGCAAATCCCTCATTTTCTTCAACTGTCTTGAAAAAAAAAGGTCTGATCTCTAACATGATTTCCATTTCAGCATAACATGATTGTTGAATGAGCTAGCCATGTTTCTGATAAAAATGACTGAGTTTGTAGGTTTGGTGTGTCATTGGTAGAGCGATGACACTGTGCCAAAAAAGATATTAATAAATTCTATTGCTAATATTTGTGTAGTGCTTTACGCTAATAAAAAGGTAATATTTTTACTGATAGACTAAAAACGATGAGATTCTTATGGACTTTACATAGTGATGGCTCTTTAGATCAACATATAATTATATTTGTGACAAGTTATTATTACAAATCCAAAGGCAAAAAACTCGTTGTATGAATGGGTAATTTTAAAATACAAAAGCTGCAATTTTTTGTGCAACACCTTGATTGTAGCAAAAGCGTCAAATTGGTTGTAGTTCTTCTGCCATTGAGAACGTATTCAAAATTTTTTACAGTTCTTTCATTAATATCATTTTCATATGAATTTTATTTGTTTAAATTTCGATTTTGAGTATATTAACCTACAAGATCCTAAATTTATGAGCTAGCTAAACAAGTCAGTTAAGCAAAATCAAAAGTTTGCCTCGTGATGACTTCTGATAATGTGTAGGAGTATAAGACTCTTGGAGTTCAAAGTTGTCACATAGGTTAGGTGACAAGGGAATGGACATGTTTATCACAAAGCAATGATAGCTTCATGAACCAGGCATGAGATGTGTAGTTGATCAAAAAAATATTATTTGATGGCGCCAAGTAAGGTCTTATTGTTTGAAGTTAGACTGTATGAGTGTAACATTCTTGGATAGGCTATACATGATTCAATAATCATGACGAGCTTATAGCTAACAAATTATTGAAGTGAATTCACCAGGTATAATATCCAGTAAAACAATTGGTATAATAGAAAGTAGAGTCTCCACTCAATTCAAATTACGTCTTATGGTAATTTTTGCACTAGCAAAAAGCAAAATATGGGGTGTGAATAATCAATTTAATAAGATAAAAACTAATTGAAAAGGTGTCCGTGTGTGAATTTTAACAATGTTTGAGAGATTTCTAATGTTGAAGCGAAATTTGTTTCCTTTATAGATTTTTAACATTTAAGAGAAATTTGTTTCATGTATGAAATGAATATTGTGAGTACCTATGATTTTAGAGCGTCCATCTTTGGAGGTCCTACCTCTCGGAGTTCACTAAATAGTATTCCCTAATGTTGTCAAATGCAGATGATTATTAATGTTTTATGAGTTGACATGACTTCACTTGAATTTTACTGACTATTTTATTATTATTGTTGTTGAGTTGACATGACTACGTGTACAACGATTTTATCTGTGTATCTCCACATCTTAAAACCTTTTCATATAATTCGTTCCTCCCTTCTGCCATATGAAGAAAAATGTAGGAGGTGTTGTTATTGACCGCTTCAGTACTAATGAATCAGCCAACTTATAAAAATGGACTTTATAGAAGGTGCAATTAAGAAATTATTGCTCTTTTTGTCCTTCATATATCTACTGTTCTGTCGATCTAACACACGTTCTGAATAAAGCGATGTTGGTGTAGGGTTTCGGTAGATATAAGAATTAAGAAACTGGTGGAGGGTTTCGGTAGATATAAGAATTAAGAAAAAAGAAGAGTTGGTTTAGAATTTCACATATCATTGTCATTCCTTCATGTTGATAAAAGATGATAAACTAACTGAATATATTTCTATATATGTTATCATATAATATGTTTTCTTGCAGAATGAAAGCATAAATCGGAACCAGGAGAAGAATTTGTGTTGTAAAATTTTTGTCATTTGTTTTCGCTGCTACATCAACATTCTCCGTGAAATAGATTTCTTTAACAAGCTGAAGAATATACCATGAAAATAAAGCTGAAATATATAATTGCACATTGTATAATTTTTTGTGGGTAGCTTGTACAAATTCTGGTCCTCAAATGATTTTACATGATATGCAGTATATATAGTTAATTATTTAACCATCTTGAATATTCTAAAGTATAGATAACAAAAACTGTGATGACCTCCGCATATGCACGAGTCATCGTGAGTGTGTGTATGTTTGTGTGTATATGTATCTATGATATATTAAAAGTGTGAATGGTCTTAAAAATATTATTTTAACTTTTTGTCCTTCAGTAAAAGTCATTATTTTAGAGAAAATCTGTCTTTTTATAATTTTTCTAATATTTAAAAGTTGAAAATTAATTAAATATTTATAGTAAAAAAATTTTATTAGAAGTCATCAGAATTAATGACAATTAATATCATTTTAATTAGTTTAAGAATTCTAAATCAATTAAAATTGATTTTAAGAAGATTTGAAAAATCTAGAAATAAATATGAAAGTGTTAGAATAAGAAAAATGTAAGAAATATCAAATTTTTAAAAATTGTAAGTAATCAAAGATTTTCTGACGATTTAACTTTAAAAATAAGAAAAGATTTTAAATATAGAAAAAGTAAAATAAAAAATAATCGTACAACAAATATGATTTAAATCGATGCGTCTCTCTTAGCTTATAGCAGTAAGGAAAAAAGGTATTGTATGACAAACGCAAAAATAATGATTCATTAACCACTTGAAACTTCTGCTGGTAATATATATATGTGCTTACAATAAAATATATGTTATGTCAACATAAGTATATTAAAGTTTGAATGATCTTTGAGAAGTAATTTAAACTTTTCGTACTTTATTAAAAATCTCTGCACACGTGCAAGAGGCGTGTGCGGTTAAACTAGTATATATATATATATATATATATATATATATACTATTTTTCTAGTATTCAAAAATTTTAAATTAACCAAACTTCAAGTAATAAATTCTTCCTTATTAATAAGCCATAGTTTCAGCAGCTTCTTGTCGTCCTCCTTGCCGACCATTCAATTGTTTACTTCGTGATTTTACTATATCACCCCTAATTAATTATTATATATCATTTATGTATTAAAAAATTAATGATATTTAATAAAAAAGTAAAATAGTCATTTATGACATGTCTGCTTCAGCTGCTTCAACCGTAATTTTACTATATCACCCCTAATTAATTATTATAATTTATCTAAGTATCAAAAAACTAATATTAAAAAATTATTATAAAGTCATCTAAGTATTAAAAATTAATAATATTTAATGCTAAATTAACTTGGCGTCTTGTATGAGGCCCACTTAATTTTTTTCATAAATATTTTTAATAGTAATTTTGTTGCATCACTTCTAATTAGTTATTATATATAAGTCAATTAAGACATGTTTGTTTTGTTGCTTCAATCATGATTTTATGATATCACCCTTCATTAATTGTTATGACCATCTACGCATTGTGTCACTTAAATTAAAATAGAAAAAAAAATATTATAAATTATCATAATTAAAAAAAATTAAATTATTTAAAAAGTATATTTGACTATCAATGACACAAAATTTTGAACAAATGAGTAATATAAATTATTTAAAAATTACCTAAAAAGTATTATAAATTACAATAACAGCATAAAATATCTAAAAAAAAATATTTAATATTTCATATTTCAAAAAAAATACGTTAAAAATACTCTAAATCACAATAGCTAACAACTAAAAAAATTTAAAGGTCAGTCTGTCTGTTTTGGCACAACTTCATTGGTCCTTTCACTTGACTTCAATTTTTTCATCCATTTTAATTTGTGTGTTATTTTTTTAATTTATTATATATTTCAAAAAAATACCAAAAAAATTTGTAAATCACAATAATTAACATGATTGGCTTTCGAAATTATTTGATATAACATATTTGGTTGATTGGCAAAATTAATTGTGGCACTTTGATGAAAACTTCGGACGAAGCAACTTCTTATATTTTTTTCCCCTTTTAACAACAACAATATCATTACAAATCTACCTAATAATCTTCATTATTTTCAGCTTTCTCACTATCGGGTCTGTGTTCAGCACGGGCATATCCCACTAGTTTAAACTATATGACGTAGATTTGAGAATCTTTATTATTTACGCATTATATTGTATTATTATTGTTAGGAAATTTTTATGAATTACGTGAGTTATATAGTCCAAGGGTCTATCGGAAACAACCTCTCTACTTCTGTAGAGGTAGTGGTATGGACTGCGTACACTCTACCCTCCCCAGGCCCCATGATGTGGGAATTTACTGAATTTGTTGTTGTCGTTGTTACGTGAGTTATATAGTAAGACACAAAATCTTGGCATAAATAATTTAATACCATATGCAATTTTTAAATAATTTGATTAGTAATAAAAAATAACACTATCATAAATAATCAGATACCATAATATATAATACTTCTAAATCAATTAGAATTTTGATATCATAATATTTAATACTTCCGAATCAACTAGAATATTATCTTAGATGGAAATAAATTTGATACCATAATATTTAATACTTCCGAATCAACTAGAATATTATCTTTGATGAAAATAAATTCTACAATTCTATTTAAGTAATGTTTGGGATCAAACATTACAAGAAATATGTTTCTTTTACTTCTATGATATTTTTTTTCTTCTTGTTTTCCCTTTGATTCAAGTGTATTTGCGTTCATAATCATCATCCTTTGTCTTTATTTATTTCTTACAACTAGACACTGCATTCTCCCTTCTAATATTTTTTCATGTTTTTCTTTCTGTTGAGAAGTTTTTGGTCAAAAATTTGAACTAAAAAAGTATGTTATTATCAAATAAAGTAGTCAGAAGAATCAAAAGTGCATCTCCTACCCTTTGTGATATCATCTAATGATCATTCAACTCTTTTGTTGCCCAAATAAATTAAAATTGTCTTAAACTTTCACCACATCATCATTCAAATGTCTTTTTTCTCATCAACACAAATATTATCCCTGATGAAACCAATGATATCCATCACAACATTATGGATATTTTCTTCTTCTTGTTTCTCTTTCTTCTTTTCTCGTTTTGCCTCTTCTTTGTCTATTTTTTTTCTATCTTTTGTTCGTAATCTTTTTCTTAGGTTGTTCTTCATCCTGTTCTTCTTCATATGTTTTCATTAATTCTTCTTTATTTCTCTTAACTCTTTATTATTTCTTACCTTCTTCCTCTTCTTCTTCATCTGCTGCTTCTTTCTCAGCTTCTTCTTTTTTATCTACTGCTTCTTTATCTGCTTCTTCTTCTTCTTTACCGTTTTCTTCTTTATCTGTGATTCTTCTTCAACTTTATCTTCTTTCATTTCTTTTTTTTTTTTTTTTTTTTTTTCTTTTTCTTCTTTTTTTTCTTTCATTTCTTTTTTTTTTTCTCTCATGTTTCTTTATCTTCTTCTTTCTCTCATGATATATCCTTCTTTTCTTCCTTTTTTTGCTTCTGCCAAAACAGTGGCCAACTCATTAATTTTACTTCTTTTTACTTCCTTCTCATTTCTCTCTACTTTATAAAGGTCTACATGTACAGTATCATATTACAAAGTGTTAGTAAAATTTACAGTTGAAAATTAATTAACTATATCAATTATTAAATTAAGTTACCTTGCTCATGTTGTTGCTCATCATTTTATTTCTTCTTCAGTCTTTTTTATATAGGTAGCAATATCCAACATGACTTTCTCAAGAATAGAACCAAACTTATGAAGATCCCATCGACAGAGGTGTCCACTAAAATTTTTAAGGTACCCAGACAAACATTATCATCAACGCGTGCTCCGAAAGGATCACCACCCAAATTCCCATCATCATCACTGTCTCCGTGTAAAGTAAGGACAGTCACCCCTTATATTTCAAGTCATCAAGGAATTTATTCTTCACTTCATCCTTATGTGGCTCAAACATAATCATGTAGTCCATCTTCATTTCACGGATAGTAGGAATGATGTACGGGTGCTGAAACTACCCCGATTTTGGTCCTTAAAAATTTCTTGACGTATGAGCTTACTGCCCAGACTAATACTCTCCCTACGAGTTTTAGGATGTTATTACGGGTTGTAGTACCTTAATTATAGCTTGACCAGTGTGGATTGTCCAAGTTTCTATTATGATTTTGATTAGCTCCTAATTAGTCGTAAAGACTTCTTTACGAGTCGTATAGTCCCATCTATAGTCAAACCAGTGTGATGCCCAAATTTTTGACTTGCCTAAAATTTGAAATATCAAGTCATAATGTCTGAGTATGAGCCATATGGTACGACTCGTAGCTAGACTAGTGTGGGTGCATATGGTGCTATCCAAACTACAACTTGAGTTCATGAGTCATAATGTGACCCTAGAGTCGTAAGGTCACCCATAACGACTGGTGAAAATTTCTTAGTATTTCACTATGGTCACTTTAGACATTTCCCCTGTCCCCAAATGTGACCCATGACTTTAAAACCTTATTCGGACCCCATTCCCATCCATAACACACCAAAATAACTTTTCTTTTCTCATAAATTCTCACTTTAGACTTCTTTAAGGGTTTTGTTGTCTAGAGCTTCCAAGGGCAAATGCCCTTCAAAATTATGACACTTTCATGCATATGAATCTACCCTTAAAGTTGTTTTACATTGAAGAATGAATTTATATGGCTATTTTTCCATGGATTTTGATATGAGCTGAGGGTTTTGACATGGTGATTCTTAAATTATTTTTCCATGATTTATTATGCATTTTCTTGCTATATTAATGGTTTTAAACTTGTGGAAAGCATGGGTATGGTGAATAAACTAAGGGGTCATGGATTCCCCTAATTTGATGGCTTTGGCTTTGTATTTGGTTTTGAACATTGTGTTCCCTTAATCCATTTGTTAAATTAATATTGAAATATGATTTTGTTACATGGTTTGACTTGCACACTCATACTATTGCATGACATAAGAGGGTAATGAACGATGGATTGATTTTATTAAACTTTGGAAACTGTGTATTCCCCTATGAATAAATAGTTAAACCTAGAGAGGTTGTGAATTCCCCAATAAAATGCATAACGGATATAACATTATTATGTTAACTTACATGTGAAGTTGGTATAACGATACCAATGGTATGCCTTGAATAAATGAATTGGTTCAATGAATGGAAATATGTGAAAAGTATTTTAATTGGGCTTTAATAGGGGTTGTGTAGTTGGGCCATGAAAGTGGAGGTCCCAAGGGACCAATATTGGAAACCAAGGTTGCCGACACAGGATTCTAAATGACTGGGTGGTTTGAGTCCCCCTTACTTTAGATTGGGTGGTTCGAGTTCCCCAGGTTAAATGACTGGGTGTTTAAGTCACTCTTGATATATTCCAAAAGGTTTGAGTCCCCCATGTTAAATGACTAGGTGCTTAAGTCATTCTTGATATATGCCGAAAGGTTCGATTCCCCCATAGTGCATATGTGTATATGATTATTCTATGGTTCGTGTAACTACACGCACTGGGGTCCTTTTAGCTAGGGAAAAGATAGACCTATATAGCTCGTGGGTTCCTTGTTATGACAGTTATACTAAACAATTCAGGTTAAGATTTTTAAAGTTCATGCTAAGCTTTGTTCCTTACCCCGACATGATATATATGCATGTGTATATGAATATGACTGTGTGCATTTGTTTAGAATGATTTTGGAACTGCTGGTCATGACATTATTTTGCCCCTTATCCCTGAGTTATATTCTAGCACTCAATTTGCTAGCCGTCTTTAGACACTGTATCTCTATGAGATGCAGGATCCATAGGCACTTTTACTTTACTTGCACTGTGATAGGTGATTCTAGAGTTGTTCAAGAGTCAACTTGAAGTGGTGAAGCCTTCTTCTCCTTTAAGGTCATTCCTTTTTGGTTTATCTATTATCATAGACTTTTCTTTGGAATCTTTTTAGCTATTGTTGGGGGCATGCCTTAACATAGATTATTTTTTATTTAGTAAAGGATTTATGGATATTACTATGGATTGGGTATTGGTCATTGACATACTAAGACTTTGAGATACTATTTATTTTATCTTCTTATATTGTCAGAATTTATCCGCTGGCGAGTGTATTATGTTCTGCTTGACTATGTAAAGGGGGTGGTCTCTGTTCCTTGGTGGACGGCCAGGCCCTAGTTCAGGTCGTGACAAAATTGGTATTAGAGCCTAGGTTTATGGTCAATTAGATATCCACAAAGACGTATCATGCGGAGTCTCATTCATGGGTGTACAGTGCACAACACTTATAAGGGAGAGGCTATGAGATGTATAGGAATGTTTTCCTTTTTTGTTGTTCTAGTGTTGGGCTGTAGGGTCTAGGGTGTTGAAATCTCCTCTAATTTTCATTTGTTCGCATTTTAGATCATACCTCCCATAAGATTTTATGCTCGTGGAAACCTTTATGTCCTGTTTGAGGACAATATGGATGGAGCTCATCCTTACTTATGGGGTACAGATCTGATCTAGGGCTGTTATCTTTCACTTACTGGTGACATTCTTACTCAGTCACCTTAAGTAGATATTTCTAACTCTAAGTTCCACTATTCTATTCATTTGTTGACCCAGTTGGTGAAATCTCAATCATGTCAATTTGGTTCTGTTGGTACTGCTATGAGTTCTTCTGAGGTTACTCAAGTTAGGAAGTTTTTAAGACTCAATCCTCCAAACTTTACTAGTTCTGAGGTTAAGGAGGATCCTCAAAGGTTCATTGATGAGATGAAAAAGATTTTTCAAGTGATGCATGCTTCTGACTCTAAAGGTATAAAGTTTACTGTATATCAGTTAAAGGATGTGGCTTATCAATGGTAGGAGAAGTAGGAGCAGTCAAGGGTGATGATGCTGAGGTAGCTTGTGGAATGAATTTTTTGGTGCCTTCCTGTATCACTTCTTTCCTCTGGAATTGAGGGAGGCAAAAATTGAGGATTTTGTGAATTTAAAGCAAGGTAGGATTACTATAAAGGAGTATGCCTTAAAATTCTATCAGTTGTTCCATTATGCTCCTGAGCTAGTGTCTAGCATGAGGTCTAGGATGAGAAAGTTTGCTTTGGGCTTGTCTCAGACTTGGTGTTGGAGTACAAGGGTGTAATGCTAAACAATGACATGGATATCTCTAGACTTGTGGTGCGTATTTAGCAGGTTGAAGAAAAAAAGAAAAAATAAGCTAAATTAGGCGAAAGATAGTATAAGAGATTCAGATATTTTGAGCAGGGTAGAGGCCAGTAGAATAGTGGTAGAGAAGGTAGACGGTGGTGTAATAAGAAGTGGGCAAATTTTGGTTCCTACTCTACTGCTAGTTATTTGTATCCTAAGATGTCCATTGATCATCAATTCCTGGCCGACAATGGGTATAGGGCATAGGGTGCCCAGTCTCAGGCTAGTGGAGCTCAATCGGCCCCATCTTATCCTTATTATCATTTTTGTAGGAAGGTACATCATGGAGTGTGTGATGAGGGGAGGAATAAGTGCTTTAAGCATGGTCATCTTGGTCACATGTAGTGGGATTGTCCTTTAAGGGTTTCTTTTGGGTCTAATAAAGTTTTAGTCATCACGCCAGCAACTCTTGTACCAAAATGTGCAAATTTTAGTACTGTCACTGGCCGAAACCATATGTATGCTCTTGCCACCCATCAAGATTTTAAGGCATCTCCCACTATTGTTACTGGTAGGCAAAAACTTTTCTTTCATGATATGTAGTATTTGCTTGATCCCGGGTCTACCCTCTCTTATGTGACCCCTTATATGGCTATCCATTTTGATTTTGGTCCTGAATATATTCCTGATGCCTTTTGTTTGTCTACTCTGGTGGGTGACTCTATTATTGTTAGAAGAGTCTATAGGAGTTGTATGGTATCTATCTGTAGTAGGGAGACCTTACTGGATCTGATTAACATTTTATATGTTAGACTTTTATATGATCTTGGGGATAGATTGACTCTATTCATGCTATGCTTCTCTTGATTGTCGGACCCAAAGGGACAATTTTTAATTCCCAAATAAACCAATAATTAAGTGGGAAGGTAGTTCCTTAGTTCCTAAGTAAAGGTTCATTTCTTATCTTCGAGACCAAAAGTTGATTTCTAAGGGATGTCTTTATCACTTGGTCTGGGTTAAAGATTCTAACTTAGAGGATCCTTCTTTATAAGTTTTCCCCGTGCTCTGTGAGTTTCTCAAAGGATTTCCTGATGATTTTCTTGTTATTTTTCCCGATAAGGAAATAGACTTTAGGATTGACTTTCTACTGAATACCTATCCTATTTTTATCCCTCCCTATAGAATGACTCCAGATAAGTTGAAAGAACTCAAGGAGCAGTTGAAATATCTTTTTGATAAGGGTTTTATTCACCCTAGTATGTCTTCGTAGGGTGCTCCATTTTTATTCATGTGTAAGAAGGATGAGACCCTTTGAATGTGTATAGGTTACTGCCAGTTGAATGAAGTGATAGTAAAGAATAAGTATCCTCTTCCTAGGATTGATGACCTGTTTGACCAGCTGCAGGGTGAAAAGTACTTTTCTAAGATTGACCTTCGGTCGGGTTATCATCAGTTGAAGATTAGGGAGGTGGATATCTCTAAGACTATTTTCTAAACTCGATATGGTTATTTTTAGTTTTTTGGAGTTGTCCTTTGGTTTGACTAATGAATTGGACGCATTTATGGATCTTATGAACTAGTATTCCATCAATTTTTTGACTTATTCATCATTATTTTTATTGGTGACATCTTAGTTTATTCTAAGATCGACGCAAATTATGTCGATCTATTTCATATAGTGTTCCAGACCCTTAAGGATCAGCATTTGTATGCTAAGTTTTTGAAGTGTGAGTTCTAGTTGAATGTTGTTACTTTTTTGGATCATGTTGTTTCTAGTGAAGGGATCATGATGGATCCACAGAAAGTTAAGGTAGTTAAAAAGTGGCCTAGACCTATGACTCCAACTGACATTCAAAGCTTCTTAGGCTTGGCCGGATATTATAGGAGGTTTGTGGAGAGTTTCTCCTAAATTGTTGCTCCGTTGACTAGAATGATCACAAAAAGTTAAAGTTTCTATGTTTTGATGATTGCGAGGATTGTTTGAGAAGTTGAAGGATAAGTTGACTTTTGCCCTGGTTTTGACCCTACTCGAGGGTACTGATGTCTTTCTTGTTTATTGTAGTGCGTCCTGTGTGGGACTGGGTTGTGTATTGGTGCAGGGAGGCAAGGTAGTGGCATATGCTTCTGGGCAGTTGAAGTTATATGATAAGAATTATCTAACTCATGATTTGGAGTTATTAGCTGTGGTTTTAGCCTTAAATATTTGGTGTCATTATTTGTATGGGGTTCATGTTAACATCTTCTCAAACCATAAGAGTTTGCAGTACGTGTTTACCTAGAAGGAGTTGAATCTCAAGCAAATGAGATAGCTTGAATTGCTCAAGGACTACGATATGAGTCTCCATTATCATCTAGATAAAGCTAACGTGGTTGCTGATTCTCTTAGAAGAGTTTCTATAGGTAGAATATTGCATATGGATGAGGAAAGACATGGGTTGGTGAAGGATAATCACCGCTTGGCTAATCTTATAGTTCTTCTCTTGGACTCTGAGGATGGTGTTGTTATTGTGCATGAGGTGGTAAGGTCATCTCTTGGTGCTGAGATGAAAGAGAAATAGGTCTTGGACCTTATTTTGATATAAATCAAGGATGATATGGGTCACCAGAAGGTGATGGCTTTTGAGATTGGTGGTGATGGTATCTTGAGATACCAAGGTAGGTTGTGTATTCCCTTACATCTTTGTTTTCTGACTTTCTTAAAGGAGATTGTGGTTTCCTTAATATATTTGTTTTTTGTTTTTGTTCAAGGTAAGCGTGGTTGTACTTGTGTTAAATGGTGATAATGGTTGCCTTGACTCATCATTCGAGGACGAATGATCCTAATAAGGTAAAATAAAACACCGCAGATTTTGGTCTTTGAAAATTTCTCTAATTATGAACTTACTACCCAGACTACGATGGTATGACGATACTACTACTAATAGCCTTGGTTAATAATAATGGAATAATAGTTTTTGTTGGAAATTAGTTTTAGTGGGAAATATGGAGGGGTGAGAAAGCTAACCATGAAAGTGGGAGTCTAATGGATGAACACCAAAAACTCATGTTTGCCGACATGAGGGATAGGTCATAACGACCTTATATGATATTTATAAGGTACACAAGAATCCTTTAGGTACACTACACATATGTATCATGGAGAGTGAAGGGCATAGAGGAATCCTCGACTCTTATGATATCTTTGGTTCGTACGTCTACATATATCGGGGCCCGTTCAGGGGGTTACACTGGACCCATATAGCCCTTGGATGATTTTAGGATGGTTAAGCTTCACATACCCAATTTAAAGGTTTTGAATATATGCTAAACCCTATTTTCTTTTCCTGACATGGTTATATATATGTACGGGTTGTGTGCATATGGATGGTTTTACTTGGTTTTCTTAAATAGCATTATTTTATCCTTATCCTGAGTTTATGCTAGCATTCACTTGTTAACTCATCTTTGGGTGGTTGTATCCCCATGCAATGCAGGAACCGACCGTTCTACTCCTCTCGCTTAACATTCAGACATTCGGGGGTCAACTTTGGATTGAAGTAGTGAGATTTCATTGTTCTGGAAAGCTCCATTTCATTGATGTTATTCCATACTTTGGATTATTTATGGATATTGGTTTTGGCTATGGTTGGGGGCATGTCCCAACTAGATTTTTGTATTCTTTTTGTTAGAGGCTTTTGTGGAACTACTATGGGTTGGCATAGGTGGGATCAGTATGAGTGTCATCCTTAGTATTGGCATTGGTATTGGGGATGACATCATTGGAAAAAATTTCTCACTATTCCATCATATTTAATTTTGGGATCATATATTTAATTATTTATGGAACTTACGTGTTTATGGTTAGATCTATGGTTTGGTTTGTTTTGGTACGGTTAGACTATTTGGATTGGGTTCGAGTGATTGGACTCGGTTGGGTCAATCTCAGTTATGGACCTATCCCAGTGTTTAGAACTGAATAAATTCACTATCTTGTTATATGCTTGAAATTCAGCCAACTCAAGATAGGCAGCTGGAGGTTGGGTTGGGTAGCGGGGGTGGTCTCCGGCCCATTATGATAAGACCCTGAGTTGGGTCGGGTCAAGTTAGTTTTAGAGCTTTAGGTTTATGGTTAATTGGGAGTCCATAAAGCCATGTCTAGTAGAGTCTATTTTAGGGCTGTATAGCATGACACACTCATAAGAGAGAGGCTATAGGGCATTTAGGAATGTCTCACTTTCTTGGTATTTTGTTTTTAAGCTTGGAGTCTGAGTCCTAGAATTCTCCTTTAATCCTTGGTTGTTCACTTTTCAAATCATTCCTTAACGATCTGAAACACAAGGAAATTCTTCTGTCCCCTATAGGGATGGTGTTGATGGAATACGTCCTACACCTGGAGTTCATACTCAATCTCAGAGTCTTATCCCTGATTATCCCAGAGTTCCCCCGGTTACTGCTAGTACTCACCAGGGTGAGGTGGCTAATGTAGAATTTTGCCAGTCTATTCATACTATTGCTCAGTTGGTTACTATTCAAGCTGAGCGGGATGTATCTAGTGGGTTGTCTACTGAGGCCACAAGGGTTGTCCAGTTTATAAAGATGAATTCTCCTAATTTTATTAGTGTAAAGGTGGAGGAGGATCCTCAGGGTTTCTTAAATAAAAAGGAGAAGATATCTAGGGTGATGTAGGCCATAAATATTGAAGGTGTGAATTTTGCCGCTTATCAGCTCAAGGATGTTGCATACCAATGGTACAAAGAGTAGATCGTTTCTTTTCTCAAAAGTTGAGGGAAGCGAAGATAGAGGAGTTTGTGAATCTCAAGCAAGGTAAAATATTTGTCAAGAAATATGGCTTGAAGTTTCATCAGCTGTTAAGGTATGCTCCTGATTTGGTGGTTGATATGAAGGCGAGAATAAGAAAGTTCACTACTGGGCAAGGTAGTCGGGATGGAGGTAAATGTCCAAAGAAGAAGTGGGGGAGTTCTGGTTTCTTCTTTACTGCTAGCGCCCCTTACCCAAAGCAGTCGGGTGACAGGCGTCAGTAAGATGGTGTTAATTTTTGGGCACAAGGTACCTAATCTCAGGCGAGTGAGGGTCAATCAACTTCTTCATGCCCTCTTTTTTGATTATGTGGTTATGTTTATTGGGGCTATTATGATGAAGGCAGGGACAATAGTTATAAATATGGACAGGCAGGCCATATGCTCAAAAATTATCCGATCAGAAAAGGTGCATCAAGAGCGGTCAAAGCTCTGGTTACTTCATCTTCTGCTCCTGCACCTAGTGGTGCGACTTCAGTGTCTGCTCCTACTTCTGGTACTGGTATAGGCCGGAATAGGTTTTATAATTTTGCATCTTGGCAGGAATTTGAGGCATTACCTAATATTGTTACTGGTACATTACAACTCTTTTCTCATGACGTGTATTGTCTGCTTGACCTATGTGACCCCATATATGGCTGTGTTTTGGTTTTGATACTAAGGTTGTTTCAGATCCTTTTTCTATATCTGCCCTGGTAGGTGACTCGATTATTGCTAAAAGAGTTTACAAAGGGATATAGTATCTGTTGGTAGCAAGCAGACCTTGGTAGATCTGTTTGAGCTGGATATGGTAGATTTTAATGTTATTCTGGGTATGGATTGGTTACACTCTTGTTATGTATTCTTAGATTATTGGACCAGTAAGGTTGTCTTTAGGTTCCCAGGTGAACTGGTTTAAAGTGGGAAGGTGGTTCCCTAGCTCCTAGAGGGAGGTTTATTACATATCTTAGAGATCAAAGGTTAATATCTAAAGTTTGTATTTGTCAGTTGGTCCAGGTTAAAGATTCTAACTCAGAAGGTCCATTTCTATATTCAGTTCCAATGGTAAATGAGTTCCTGAGATATTTTTGGATGATCTTCCCTATGTTCCTCCAAATAGGGAAATAGAGTTTGGTATTAGTTTGGTTCCAGACACTTATCCAATGTCTATTTTTGTTTATAGAATAGCTTTGGCTGAGTTGAGGGAACTCAAGGAGCAACTTAAGGATCTTTTGGATAAAGGGTTTATTTATCCTAATGTATCCCCGTGGGGTGCACCAATGTTATTCGTGTGCAAGAAGGATAGTTCCCTACGGATGTTCATTGACTATTGTCAATTGAATAAGGTGGCGATCAAGAACAAGTATCCTCTTCTAAGGATAAATAACTTGTTTGATCAGTTATAAGGTACCAAATTTTTCTCTAAGATAGATCTTCAATTTAGGTATCATCAGCATAAGAGTAGGGAGGAGGATATCCCTAAAATAGCTTTTCTTACTCGGTATTGGAACTTTGAATTCTTGGTGATATCATTTGGTTTGACTAATGCCCTGGCGATATTTATGGACATGATGAATAGGGTTTTTTGGTAGTTCTTGGATCTCTTTGTCATTGTGTTTATTGATGACATTTTGGTTTATTTCAAGAGTGAAGTGGATCATTCTAATCACCTCCATATGGTATTGCAGACCTTGAAGGAACAATAGTTCTATGCCAAGTTCTCCAAGTGTGAGTTTTGGTTAAACACAGTGACTTTTCTTAGTCATATTATTTCTAGCAAAGGGATCAAGGTGGATCCGCAAAAGTGGTTTTGGTTAAAAAGTGTCCTAGACCCACTACTCTAATCAATATATGGAGCTTCTTGGGTCTAGTTGGGTATTTTCGATGGTTTGTGGAAACCTTTTAGATGATAGCTGCTCTATTGACTAAGTTGACTCAGAAAAAGGTGAAGTTTTCTTGGTCAAATTCTTTTGAGGGGAGTTTTGAGAAGTTAAAAGATAAGCTTACTTTGGCTCTAGTTTTGATATTACCAAAGAGCTATGAGGGGTTTGTGGTTTATTGTGATGCATCTAGGGTAGGACTTGGTTGTGTCTTGATGCAGCCTGGGAAGGTGATTTCCTATGATTCTAGGCAGTTGAAGGTGCATGAGAAAAATTATCCTACTCATGATTTGGAGCTGTTGGCGGTGGTTTTTGCTTTGAAAATATGGCGGCATTATTTGTATGGAGTGCACGTAGACATCTTTTCTGATCATAAGAGTCTACAATATGTATTCACTTAGAATGATCTAAATCTCAAGTAGAGGAGATAGTTGGAGCTTCTCAAGGACTATGATATGAGTCTTCACTATCACATAGGTAAAGCTAATGTGGTTGTCGATACTCTTACCAGGTTGTCCATGGGGAGTTTGGCTCATATGGAGAAAGGAAAGCGGGAATTAGTGAAAGATATTCACCATTTGGATAGTCTTGGAGTTCATCTTTTAGACTCCGAGAATGGTGGTGTAATGGTACAGGAAGTGGTTCGATCATCTCTTGGTGTAGAGATTAAGGAGAAGCAAGTGCTAGATCCTATATTGATGAATATCAAGAGTTGGGTATGCAGAAGGTAATGGTGTTCGAGATTGGTGGTTACGGTACTTTAAGGTAGCATGGGAGGTTGTGTATTCCTAATGTCGATGGTTTACGACAAAGGATCTTGGCTAAGGCACATGAATCCTGCTACGTTGTACATCCTGGCTCGATAAAAATGTATCATGATCTCAAGGAGATTTATTAGTGGAATGGTATGAAAAAGGATATGGATGATTTTATGGCCAAATACATGGTGTGTCAATGAGTTAAAGTTGAGCACATGAGACCTAGTGGGTTGTATCAAGAAATTGATTTTCCCGTGTACAAATTGGAGGTAATCAAAATGGATTTTTTACCGGTCTTCCTCGATCTCAGAACTAATTTGATTCGATTTGGGTCATTATAGATAGGATGATGAAATCTACTTACTTTTGGCCAGTGCGGACTAAATTTTTGGCTGATGACTATACATAGTTGTATCTTTAGGAGATTATGAAGCTGCATGGGGTACCTATTTAGATTATCTCTGATCAACACAGTTTTTGTCTCATTTCTGATGGTCTTTTCAGAAGGGATTAGGTACTAAGTTGAGTGTGGGTACTGCTTTTCATCCTCAGATGGATGGGCAAGCGGAAAGGACTATTTTGACATTGAAGGATATGCTTTGGGCATGTGTGATTGATTATGGTGGCAGTTAGGTTGAGTATTTACCTTTGGTAGAGTTTGCTTACAACAATAGTTATTATTCTAGTATTGGTATGGCCCCTTTTGAGGCAGTGTATGGTAGAAGATGTAGATCTCCTATTGGTTGGTTCGATCTTGGTGAGGCAAGATATGTTTGGTCCAAATTTGGTCTATCAGGACATAAAAAAGGTGAAGGTGATTTGGGATAGGCGTAAGGCTTCCCAAACTCGCTAAAAGTCCTATACGGGTATAAGATGTAGAGACTTGGAGTTTGAGGTTGGAGATTTGGTATTCATAAAGGTATCTCCCATTAAGAGAGTGATGCAGTTTGGTAAAAAGGGGAGGCTTAGTCCCTGGTATGTTGGTCCTTCTGTGGTTCTGCAAAGGGTTGGTAATGTGGCTTATGAATTGGAGTTTCCTTCTAGTTTGAGCTCCATTCATCCGGTATTTCATGTTTCCATGTTAAGAAAGTGCATTGGTGATCCTTCTTTGATTATTCCTTTGGAGGGGTTGGGTATCTCGGACTCTCTATCTTATGAAAAGGTCCCGATTGAGATCTTGGATACGTAGGTTCATCGGTTATGGACCAAGGATGTCGCTTTGCTTAAGGTTCTTTGGCGGAGTCATAAGGTGGAAGACATTATATGGGAAGAGAATGAGGACATGAAGTCCAAGTATCCACACCTATTTTCTACTCCTGGGATTCATGCGGAAGGTATGTGTTCTTCCACACATATTTATTTTCTGAGTTTAAGATTAATATCCTGGCATCTTTGGTTTCAAATTTTGTTAAAAATTGGGAATATATTTGATAATGTAAATGACTTGTGCGTATGGTTACCCTTACCTTGTCCATCATTCGAGGACGAATGTTCCTAGTGGGGGAGACTGAAACACCCTGGTCTCTGGACCTTAGAAAATTTCCTTGATTTTTGGTTTCTGGCCAAGATACGGCTTAGGGGAACGAGTCATATTCTTGGGTACGGGTGGTATGGTCCAGTCGTATGCTGACTAATGGTTGTTGGTAGGATGGATTTAGTTACTAGAATGGGTATGATTAGGGTGGTAGGAGTCGTATCGGTGTATATGAGTTGTTTGGTTACTTCACTTATCCTTAAACTTGGTAACTAAAGTTGGATTTGTGTACGAGTGGCTCACTATGAGCCATAAGCCAGGGTACGAGTCGTACCATGGACTCGTGTTGTGGTCAATGTTCAAACCTCTTAAAATTCTATTCTACAAAGGGTATGGTTTATGGTTACTAGTCGTACACTTGGATATGATTTGGGCTTGGGTGTATCATACCTTGGATAACTGGGTACAGGGGGGAGCCTAGGTCGCAAGAGGTGGTTACCACTCATACAAGATGGGTATGACTCATAAGGGTCATTTTTACCCGATGACGGGAATTAAGTGCAGTTTAAGTGAGGGCAATATGGACATTTCTCCACCTATCCTAGTGAGGTAGCATGACTTATATTGCACTTGGGATAAGTGGGGAAATGTCCATATTGCCCTCACTTAAAAGTCATGGTACCTCATTAGGATAAGTGGTATCGTTATACCATCTATAACTTGCAAGTCTTGGTGATTTCTCTCCATCATTGTCTTGGTTTAAGGCATGTTCTCTTACCTCATTGATAGTTCCAACTAAAGGTATGGATTTTATACAATGTTTTGATGACTTGAATGTTGTATGATTTAGGGTTTTCAAACATAATTTGGGGGTTTTGGCTAAATGCTTGGTTATGGTTTTTCCTTATTGTAATTATGCTTTTATATGCATTAATGATGGTTTTGGATAATTGGTTGCATGGGAATGGTTGTTTGGTAATTGGCTTTGGCTTTGGAAAACTTTGGCCCCATTGTGTTTGATAAAATGACTATAACAATGTTTTCACCATATTTTGGGTTTTCAATGAAACTTAAGGATGGTTTAAACTTGGTAGTGAAACCCTAAATAGTATGAATGGTTTAAATGGTTTTGGAATGATTTGTCTTAATAAACCTACTTGTGGGGTACAAGGTAATCCCCTAAGTTAATATGGTAATGAATACTTGTGGGGTAGATGGGAATCCCCCAAGTTAATTGGATAATAGGGTCTATGTGAACATGGGAATCCCTTGACCACTAAAAGGTTTTCCTAAGGACAATACTTGCAAGTTATAGATGGTATGACGATACCACTACTAGTAGCCTTGGTTAACAACAATAGAATAATGGTTTGGTTGGAAATTGGTTTTAATTGGGCAGTAATGGCAGGGTGTGAAAGCTAATCGTGGAGGTTCGAGTCCAATAGATGAACAACGAAAACTCATATTTGCCGACATGAAGGACAGGTCATGGCGACCTTATATAATACTCATAAGGTACACGAGAATCCTCTAGATACACTGTACATATGTATTATAGAGAGTTAAGGATATATGTGAATACTTGACTTTTATGGTATCTCCTGTTCATACGGCTACACGTATAGGGGCCTATTCAGGGGGTTACACTGGACCTATATAGCACGTGGGTGGTTTTAGGACGGTTAAACTTCACATACCCAGGTTAAAGGTTTTAAGTGCATGCTAAACTCGGTTCTCTTTTCCTGACATGGTTATATATATATATGTATGAGTTGTGTGCATATATATGGTCTTACATGGTTTTCTTATATGACATTATTTTATCTTTATCCTGAGTTCATGCTAGCGTTCACTCGCTAACCCATCTTCAAGCAGATGTATCCCCACGTGATGCAGGAACGGGCCATTCTACTCCTCCTGCTTAGCATTCGGACATTCAGGGGTAAACTTTGGATTAAAGTGGTGAGCTTTCATTTTTTTCGAAAGGCTCCATTTCATGGATGTTATTTCATACTTTAGATTATTTATGGATATAGGTTTTGGCTATTGTTGGGGGCATATCCCAACCAGATTTTTGTATTCTTTTGGTTAAAGGATTTTGTGGAACAACTATAGGTTGGAATGGGCAAGATCGGTATGGGTGTCAGCCGTACTATTTGCATTGGTATTGGGGATGACATCATTGGACAAAATTTCTTGTTGTTCCATTGTATTTCATTTTGGGATCACATATTAATTATTTATGGAACTTACTTAGTTATGGTAGGATCTATGGTTTGGTTTGTTTGGTATAGTTGGATGGTTGGGATTGGGTTCGAGCAGTTGAACTCGGTTTGATCGGTCTCGATTATGCACCAATCCCAGAGTTTTGAACTAAATAAATTCGCTATCTTGTTATATTCTAAAAATTCAGCAAACTCAGGGTAGGCAGCTGGAGGTTGGGTTGGGTAGTGGGGGTGGTCTACGGTCCCGATCGAATTTGGAACGCCCATTACGACAAGGCCTCAGGTTGGGTTTTCACGACCCGAGGCCTACCCCCAGTCACGAAAACGGTGCAAACAATCACAAGTGATCATAAGCTAACCCTATGAGCTGGTACCTGTTGTGAGAACTAAATGAAATAATAATCATTCACGCATGTAGAAGATAAACTACTGAAGTAATAAAATTTGAATACCAAAAATGTGATTCAATCACAACTCTGAAGCATCTGCTGAAATACTAAATACTAACTATCAATTTAAAACAACCGATAATACCGAAAGGACTAATAAATTGAATAACCGTCTAACTGACAGTCTGATTTTCTGAAAGCCTCTAACTGACAGAGGAGTTGATGGGACTGGCCCCCAACTAACTCTGGCTGACTGAACATAATGAAATACTGAAGTATTAAATGAGAGATAATATGTACTCAAGGATGAGGACTCACCACTACGGCTGCTGAGTAACGCTGGTTGTCTAACTGCGGTTGGGAAACTGAGACTATGAACCTATGATATAAGACGTCATAGCGCAAAGAAGAGTATGCGGTGAGTACTTTGAAGGTGTTGGTATATGAGATGAGGGCTGGATGAAATACATGGGTAACTATGCATGAATGCATAAACAAGTAATATTTGTGATTGCAAGACCAAGTATAAACATGTTTCTAAAATAATCTGGAAACTGAAAGACTGTAATCTGTATAGCTGAATAACTGAGAATCTATACACTTGGTCAATGCAAACCTGAACAAAAAATATATTAAATACTGCACTGATACTGTGGGAGGTATCATCTAGCTGACATGCCCCAATCTGAGCTAATCGGGGTCCAACCTATAACCCAAGTTGGAAGGGTGTCAGTGTCATGCCATGGGTACTAACACTGGTTGTGTTGATCTACTAAATTGCTGTCCCAAAGTACTATTGCATCACCATCAATTGGAAGGTTCTCTAATGAGATATGTGTCGCCCTCAATTGGTAGGTAAACACCTTGTCAACCCTCAACTGGCAGGTAGACATTTCTATGCTATACTAGCTACATAGTTCTTTAACTTGGGGATTTTTACGAAAGGTCACACCATCTAATGTCAGGTGAGCCCTCATCCCTAAGTTCGTTTGGTGCTAAATCTTACTCCCAACTGAACTGACACTAGGACTGAACTGAACATGATTTCGTAACTTTTAGTGCTCATCATGATTACATCAACTGAATAAGTAATAGAATTTACAGTTTAACTTAATCATTATTAAAATGATCTGAATTCATGTAAAAACTCTTAATCGGGTATTCATAACCCACCAACACTGAATAATCACTGAATGCAATAATAAGATTAAAAACAGTAATGAAGGATCATGGTTCAAAACCCATAAGCATAGACATTCCATCTAACATGTGGGGATTATGAATTTAAACATGAGAATGCTTTAAATAGGGGAAACAACATGATTGTATGACTAAAATCATAATTTAGGGGTCTAATAAGGAATTCACTTTAGTTAAGACATGAGAAACTGAAATTCAAAGCATGAGGAAATCAAAACTTACATGGGCTGAATTGAATTTAAAATCACCATGAAAATAGGAATTAAACCCATATTAAGCAACATAAAAATACCATAATAATAGAAAAATCAATTCTTTAATTTAAAAAAGAGTTTTTGGGCTCCATATATGAAAGGGACCCATGAATGAACTCCCCATATACCTTAAGCTTCTTAACTTGAAAGGAAAACACTAATGTTGATGATTTCTTAAAGGTTCTTGAACTTGGGGAACTTTAATTCTTGATTTCTTAGGGACAAAGGAATTAAATTCTTGTTCTTGGGGGAAGGAGAAGGTTTTATTGAGTGGAAAGTTGGAGAAGAAGGGAAAATAATTCCCTAATTGATGCCCCAAGTTGTGATATGAATGATTAGGTTGAGGGAGAAAATGACCCAATTTCCCCTCAGTTATTTAAATACAAAACTAGACACAACAGGCTTACCGTGATGCGGTCCTATCGCGGACGTTCATTTCCCTCTCCGCAATGCGATTTACATGAGAACAAGAATAGAGCCGCAATGTGGGCTTATCGCAATTACCTACTGGTTTTTTGATCCAAACATGTCTCAAACCTCGTCTAAAAATTCTGAAATTTCTATGAGACATACTTCTTATACCCTGAACATAAATCAACTCAAAAACCAATATCTCAGGGTCATGAAGACAAAAATAAAAATCCTCAAAGTTAGAGGTCTTAAAAATGACTAAGTCCCCAACACTTAATGCAAATTTCAGGCCTTAAGCCCTTTACGAATGCAACTGAAAGTTGAACCGAGCTAAGATTAGTATGGGATGTTACACGAGTCATGTCAAATTGTGATACTTTCAGGCATGCGACTCTACCCTTAAACTTGTTTTACATTAAAGCATGAATTTATATGGCTATTTGTACATAGATTTTGATACGAGTTAAGGGGTTTGACATAGTGATTCTTAAATTGTTTTTCCATGATTTATTATGCATTGTTCTGCTTTATTAATGGTTCTAAACTTGTGGGATGCATGGGTATGGTGAATAAACTAAGAGGTCATGGTTTCCCCTAATTTGATGGTTTTGGCTTCGCATTTGATTTTAAAATTGTGTTCCCTCAACCCATTTGTGAAATTATTATTGAAATATGGTTGTCAAATGGTTTGACTTGCTCACTCATACTATTGCATGGCATAAAAGGCTAATGAACCACAGATTGATTTTATTAAACTTTGGGAACTGTGTATAAAAATAATAATTAAACCTCGAGGGGTTATGAATTCCCCCAATGTGATGGAAAATGAATATGGCATTACCATGTTAACTTGCAAATAAAGTTGGTATGAAGATACCAACGGTAGGCCTTAATGAATGAATTGATTTAATGAATGAAAATATGTAAAAAGTATTTTAATTGGGCTTTAATGGGGGTCGTGTAGTGGGTCATGAAAGTGGAGGTCCCAAAGGACCAATATTGAAAACCATGATAGACAATGCACGGGATCTAAATGATTAGGTGGTTAGAGTCCCCCTTACTATATGATTGGGTAGTTTGAGTCCCCCATGTTAAACGACTGGGTGCTTAAGTCACTCTTGATATATTCCAGGAGGTTCGAGTCCCCCAAGGTGCATATGTATATATGAATATTCTCTGGTTCGTGTGGGTACATGCACTGGGGCCCTTTCAGCTGAGGGAGAGCTGGACCCATATAGTTTGTAGGTGCCTTGTCAGGACAGTTATGCTACACAATCTTGGTTAAGGTTTTAAAAAGACATGTTAAGCCTTATTCCCTACCCCAGAATGATATATATATATATATATGTATGTATATAAGTATGACTGTATGCATTGGTTTTGAATGATTTTGGAACTGCTGGTCGTAAAATTATTTTACCCCTTATCCTTGAATTACATGCTAGCGCTCAACCCGCTAACCATCTTTGAACATTGTATCCCCAAGTGATACAAGTTCTGTAGGCACTTCTACTTTACCTGCGTAGTGATAGGTGATTCCAGAATTGTTCGAGAGTCAGCCTGAAGTGGTGAGCCTCCTTCTTCTGGAAGGTCGTTGCTTCCTATTTTTCCGATTTTCATAGACTTTTCTTTGGCCTCTTTTTGGCTATTGTTGGGGGCATGTCCCGACTTAGATTATTTTTAATTTTGTAGAGGCTTTATGGATATTACTGTGGATTAGATATTAGTTGTTGACATTCTTAGACTTTGAGTTATGTTTACTTTATCTTGTTATATGATCAGAATTTATCCACTGGCTAGTGTATTATGTTCTGCTTGACTGGAAAAAAAGGGTGGTCTACGATCTTCGGTGGACTTGAGATACCCATCACGATCAGACGCTGGTTCGGATCATGTCATGTGCATATTCTATAAAAAATAATTTACCAATTACATAATATTCAATATTACAACAATATTATTGCATAATAAAAAACAAATTCATACCTTAATAATTTTTCCTTTATACTTGAATGGGTCACGTTCAATTATCTTATCACTTTTTATAGTTTGCCATCTAAGGATGCGGGAAATGGGAAAGGGCTCATTCTTTGATTTTTCATTTCAAGATGAGGAAAGGCCTTGTGGATTCAAATCTATAAGCAATATAATAAAAAAAATGTATCATAGTCTATGACAGAGTATAAATAAAATAAGAATATATGATAAACTTACCAAAGGATTGATGATAGATACCATGAATGCCTAAAGAAATGTGAATAGATTATAAGATGCCTTCTTCTTCTCGTAAAACACTTCTCTTTGCTTCTTTAGGTCAGTTTTCTTCTCTAGATAATCCATGGTCAATTGAAATGTCTCTTTTTTCCCATGGATAACTCTCAAAGAGACTCAAAGAATCCACTATTCGAATTAGTTTTGTGTCGACAATCTTCGCCGAATCTTTTGCAAGCAACATGGTATGTAAGAACAACAGTAAATAGCACTTAAACTTCTTGTCCTCATTTAACTTATTTCCTCTAATAAACTATAACAAGTTGGCTGATGTAATGTTTTTGTTTTTAGTCAACTTAAGCTAAAAATGTTCCCCCTTCTCAAACGTCTTCTTCAATTTTTATTAACTGGGGTATGATGAGTAGTTCAACCCCGTGATCAAACAAAACTCCTTCAAGCCAAAACAAGAAGGCTTATTAGTCACACAACACTGCATCTCATGAAACATCTTATCATTCTCAACACATTGCAACAAGAAATAATGGATCATCTACCTATTGAACTTGAAATGCTGTGAAATGTTTTTCAAGTGTCCAAAACAGGATTGCTTAAATCTTTTTTTTCAAATTTTTGTCAACAAGAATTTGCTAAAAATCTTGGTATGCAGCCATCCCTATCTAATTG
This sequence comes from Capsicum annuum, assembly GCF_002878395.1. Taxonomy (NCBI): domain Eukaryota; kingdom Viridiplantae; phylum Streptophyta; class Magnoliopsida; order Solanales; family Solanaceae; genus Capsicum; species Capsicum annuum. The sequence continues at coordinate 54,807,294 of NC_061121.1, read as the reverse complement.
ATATCTTTGTCGGGAAATATCCAACCTCGTTTATCAAAGTTCGAAGGTCATACTGCTCAACGAAAATGTACCTTGAACAAAATGGCATGGACCAAAGATCATTATTTCCATCAAAACTATTTTTTCCACTATCCTCATTCTCTTTACTAGAATCACTACCACTATACTTAGCAAGATCATCACTACTCTTAATCCTTTTACTAGACTTATCGACATATTATCTATGGCCTTCATGGTCTTTAAATTTTATTTTGTATCATTCTCTTCAGTTATTTTTCTTTTAGAGGCACTTTAAACTGCCTCAGTACTGATTTTTCTACATCTAGAAGAACAACTAGACGTGCTAACAATAATTTCTTTAATAGAAACTCTAGCTTTACCTATTTTCTAATGGAATCTACACCTAAAATTAATTCTGCCATTGTCAATTCATAGACTACAAATCTACTAACAGAAACAAGTTGATCTTGGGTGTATTTATATGTCCAAGCACTAATATTTACCCATACTAGGACTGTTCTAAGATAAAAAAACATATGTTATTTTTGTTGTGTTTGAGTTATAATTGTATTATTTAGCTAATGGACATGATTGGTGATGCAGGGTTGATTTTTGATGAAAATGTACGCAATTGGATGCATGACAGAAAATAAGTAATGATTGAAGCTTTAGATTGATTTTTTGGACATGAGAAAAAGCGGATTAAGCTTGGGAAGCATGCATTCGAAAGTGGAAGAAAGTAAAGATGCAATGAGATGAGAAGGAATAAGTAACACAGTGTAAAGGCTATTCCCCCGGACTGTGCACCACGTCGCCCTACGAATTTTGAGATCTAAGGTGAATTCCAGTGAGCGTCCATAATAACCCTACGGCATGGAACCTATTCTCTCAAACTAAGCTGTGTGGTGTGGACCTCATTCCCTTAGATTTACTACCGCGATGCGGCACCTATTCCCTTGTTATGACCCCTGCAAGAGGTGGCTCATCACTAGTCTAAAATTTTCCTACTATAAAAGGAACACTTCAACACAATGAAGGATACTTTTGTAGATGTACAACAAAGGAAAAAATATATACAATACTTTGTTTAGGGTTCTTTAAACTTCTTTCTTTCAAGATTAATTTTTGGTATGATTAATTGTTCATTTTTTATGTTGAACTCAAACATGAGTGGCTAAACACCCTTGTTCTGGGGTTGAGGCCAAAAACATGATTAAACTTCAATATTCTTAGATTAGTTTATTGTTGAATTATTATATGGGTTATTCTTAATCTCTTATGCTTACTATTTTGATGATTGGCTATCATTAAAACAAACCTACATTCCTTTGTGAATCTGAGAGAAGAATTATAGGTTAGAACAAAGATTTTAAGGAGAAAGGTTCTCATCATTATATAAAATAAGGGATTTGAATTAACGTCTAGGATAGAAATATACCTAGAATCCTTGTTTGATTCACTTGCAGGATGAAATGTTAATGCATCTAAATGGATTATTCCATCTCCTCTCAAGGGTGTAGTTGTAATGTCCAGCTAGGTAGAAGATTAGAGTATCAAGAGACCATGATCATACTTTAAACCCTATGAATTATTAACCCAATAACCAAATGAACTACGAGAAGAATAGAGATTTATAAGATTGTTAAAAGTGTCTCAACCCTAAAATTCTCACTAGTATTGCTTACAACCTTTCTTACATTACTATTGCCGCACATTGTCATTTCTTTATTAATTAGATTTTTATAGGAATTTTCACAACCATCTTTATACTTTGGAACACTTAATACATTCTTTTCAAAAACTAAAGTTTGTTGAATTGATAGTTAAGTAGTCCTCGTGGCTATGATATTCGACTATCTTAGTCACTTTATTACTTATACGATCACGTGCACTTGCATATGTGTTAGACCATAATAAGTTTTTGGCGCCGTTGTCGGGAACTAGTATAATTAGTAATTTTCTAAATTTTTGGTCTTTTGATAATAAGTTTAAGTGTTAACGGCTTGATCTCAGTGGATGACTTTTGCAGGACCAGCGAAGTACTGGACTGGTAAGATATAGAGAGTTAGTAGAGCCTTATTCAAAACTAGAACAGGCATTTCATGAGAGGTGAAGGTCTTACTATCTAATTCAGCAAGTTAAAATGGCAGAGCAAAGAGATTCTAATCTTTTAGATCCAATTGATCTGAATGTTGCATGTGGTACAGCTTTGGCGGTTCATATTGCGCCTGCTCGAGCAGAAGCCAGACCTTTTCATGAAGTGGAAATACCACTTATGAACCATGCTAATAATTGCATCCGCAAGCCAGAGGCATGTGGTTAGTTTGAATTAAAGTAGAATGTGGTACAATTGTTGTGTTCGAGGGAACAATTTGTAGGGTTCTCACATGAATATCCATAGCAGTACATACAGACTTTCTTCAAAATCAGTGATACCTATATTCCTACTTGGGTATCTACCGATTATGTCAGACTGATTCTCTTCCCCTTTTCTTTAATTGGGGAAGAAAAAAAGTGGGTATATGCTGAACCACCAAACTCCATCACTTCCTAGGATGATCTAGCTAGGAAATTCCTTATGAGATTTTTTTCATCAGGGAAAACAACATATTTGAGAAGTGAGATTCTGAGTTTCAGGCAAAAAGAAGGAGAAAATCTTTACCAAGCATGGGAAAGATTTGAGGATATGCGTAGAAATTTCCCTCACCACCATAAGTCTAATGATGTATTAGTTCATACTGTCATAGAGGGTCTTGATCCCAACACCAAGATTTCTCTTAGATTCGGCAGTAGGTGGGCGATCACTTGAGAAGACCTATGATGAATTATACACACTACTAAATTGGATTTTACAAGGGAATCCTGAGTGGCATATTGACTCAAGGAGTGCTCCAAAGAAGGTTGCAGGTGTGTTAGAGGTAGATCAGTTTACTGCTTTATCAGCCTAACTTGCTACACTACAAAATTAGATAACTAATCAGTTTATCAGTATGAAGTTGGGGGTTACACAACCAGCAACAACAACCAATGCAGTTCAATAGGCGAATGCTTAGTGTGAGATAACAGATGCTTATCTGATTAATCAAGATTCTATCAATTATATAGGGAATTCTAATGGTCAAGGACAGTAGAACTATGGTAAAAATTACAATTCAAATCTAAGAAATCATCCCAATTTCTCATAGGGTAGAAATCAGGCATAGAATAATAATCAGTGTAGGGGGGCAGTACAACAAAATCAGCAGAAGTAGGTTCAGAGTAATCAGGACACGACTCATTCTAGAAATATTGAAGAGATGTTGAAACAACTTATTGCTAGCTACTCAAGAAAAGTTGGTAGCAGATGTGAAGAGTCAACAATCGGTTATAAAGAACTTAGAGATTTAGGTTGGTAAGATAGTAGGAGCGAAAAACACTAGACCTCAGGGAGGTCTACCTAGTGATACTGAGGAGAATCCAAAATATGTAAATGCAGTCACTACTAGGAGTAGTTTGCAGCTAAAAGAGTTGGAACCTGAGCAAGTAAGTCACAAGGTTATTAATGGTGATGCTGAAAATAATAAGGAGAAAATGGTTGAAAAAAATTACAAGTGATGAAACCAAAGTGGAGAAGAAGAGGTTACCTCCACCTTTCCCTAAAGGCTTTAGAAGCACAAAGAGGAAACTAGTTATAAGAAATTTTTAGAGCTTTTAAAGAAGGTTCATGTCAATTTTCCTCTTATTGATATTTTGCAAAGTGTTACAAAGTATGAAAGTATATGAAAGACACAGTGAAAAATAAGAACAGTATGACTGAATATGCTACAGTAGAACTTACTGAGGAGTGCACATCTAAGATTCAAAATAAATTACCCACAAAGCTGAAAGATTCAGGTAGTTTCACTTTGCAGATCACTATCAGACAAACCATTAGTACTTGATTGTTGTACAATTAAGGGGCAAGCATCAATCTCATGCCCACATCTTAGGTCAGAAAAACGGGTCTTGGGAGTCCCAAACCCACGACCATTATTATATAGTTAGCTAATAGGTCTCTTACTAGACCTGATGGGATCATTGAAGGCGTATTGGTGCAAGTGATATCACTTATTTTCCCAATGGATTTCGTTATTCTTGATTTTGATGTTAATCCAATCGTTTCATTTATTTGGGACATCTATTCTTAGCAACTGGGCAATCTCTTATTGATGTAGTTGTAGGGAAGATAACCATGAGAGCTCATGACAAGGTTGAGGTTTTTGATGTGTATAAGGCAATGAATTTGCTTGCTATATATGAAAAATTATCTGGTAGAATAGTTGTAGACCTTAAATCAAAGCACCAGTTTCTATTGTCTAATGACCCATTTGAGCGAGCTTTGATGGGGTATGATCTCTATGGTGATGTTGAGGCACTTGAAATGGTGCAAATTATAGATTTTTCATTTATTGACATTAGAGTTATTGAATTTAAGCTGTTGGAAAGACCGATTGGACCATCTCCAAAGTTGTTCGTTGATGAAGCACAGAAACTAGAGCTTAAGGCTCTTTCTTCTTATTTAAAATATGATTTCCTTGGTGAGGATGATACTTTGCCTTTGATTTTGTCTATAGTTTTGTCTGAGGTGCAGGTGAGAAAGGCATTGATAGTGTTGAAAAATGGAAGAAAGTAATTGGATGGTAGATGTCAAACATCACATGAATTAATCCTGCTTTCTGTATGCATAAAGTATATATGGAGAAGGGATACAAAGATAGTATATAACACTAGTGAAGACTGAATCTGGTGATGTAAGAAGTGGTCATAAAAGAAGTTATTAAGTGGCTTGATGCTGGGATTGTCTATACCATATCCGAAAGCAAATAGGCCAGCCCTGTACACTGTGTCCTAAAGAAATGTGGGATGAATGTTGTTACTAACAAAGATAATGAGTTGATTCCAACTCGCATAGTGACTGGGTGAAGGATCTACATAGATTATAGAAAGTTGAATGATGTCACAAGAAAGGATCATTATCCCACTCCATTCATTGATCAAATGTTGGACAGATTGTCGAGATAGGTATACTACTATTTTTTGGATGGTTATTCAAGGTATAAATAGATAACCATAGCACTAAAGACCAGTAGAATACCACCTTCTATCTTTTCAATGCCTTAGTTACTTTCCAGAGATGAATTATGGCTATCTTAGTTACTTTCCATATATGAATTATGGCTATCTTCTATAATATATTTGAAGACTTTGTCGAGGTATTAATGGATGATTTTTCCATTTCTTTGGTAATTCATTTGATATGTTCTTGCAGAACTTGGACAAAGTCTTGTCACGTTGTGAAGAAACCAACCATTTTTTAAACTAGGAGAAGTGCTACTTTTTGGTTGAGGAAGGTACTATCCTGGGTCATAAGGTGTCACATAGAGGACTTGAGGTAGATAGAGCCAAGGTAGAGGTCGTTAAAAATCTCTCTTATCCAGTGTCAGTGAAAGGAGTAAGAAGCTTTCTTGGGCATGCAACATTTTATAGATGTTTTATCAAAAACTTCTAGAAGATAGCAGGTCCAATGTACAATTTTTTAGAAAATAAGACCTTGTTTGACTTTGGGGCTGACTGCCAAAAAGTATTTAATTGTTTAAAAAAGAAATTCACGAAGGCACCCATTCTAATTCCTGTTGATTGGGTATTATCTTTTGAGCTAATATGTAATGTGAGTGATGTGGTTGTTGGAGCGTTATTGGGGTAGCACAAGGATAAGGTATTTCACTCTATTTATTATGTGAGTAAAATGTCTGATGCAAACTAGGTCAATTATACAGTCATAGAGAAGGAAATGCTAGCCTTTGTGTATACATTTGATAAGTTCAGATAATACTTGGTGGGTACAAAGGTTATTATTCATACAGACCATACCACTATCCAAAATTTTTTCAACAATAAGGATGCAAAGCCAAGGTTGATTAGGTGGATTCTTCTACTCCAAGAGTTTGATTTAGATGTTTGTGATAGAAAAGGAGCTAAAAATTAAGTGGCAGGTCATATTTCTAGACTTGAGAGTCATGGTCATGTAACTGATGATATATTTTGAATTCAAGAGGAGTTTCCTAATGAGAAACTACTGGTATTAGATGTAGCTGAAGTTCCATGGTATGCTGACATAGTAAACTTACTAGTAGTTGGTGTCTATCCTACAGAGACCACTAGTCAACAAAAGCAGAAGTTGTTCCATGATTCTCAAATTTATGTATGAGATGAGCCATTTTTCTTAAAGAAGGATGTTGATCAAATAATGGGAAGATGTGTTTCAAAAGTTGAATCTAAGAATATACTTGAAAGTTGTCATTCGGCGCCTTATGGAGGTCATCATGATGGAGAGAGGAAAACTCAAAAAGTATTATAGTTTAGGTTTTTTTGGCTCACACTATTTAAAGATGTTGTGAATTATTTTTGAAGTTGTGACTAGTGCCAGAGAATGGTCATAATATCAAGGTAGCATGAAATGCCCTTGAATAATATTTTGGAAGTGCAAATCTTTGACGTGTGGTGAATAGACTTTATGGGACCATTCCCACCATCTCATGGAAATTTTGTACATTCTGATGGTTGTTGATTATGTGTATAAATAGGTGAAAGCTACTGCTCTCCCCACGAATAATGCAAGAGTTATGATGAAGTTCATCAAGAAGCAGATTTTCTCTTGTTTTGGCACACCAAGAGTGATTATCAGTGATGGAGGTATGCACTTTGTTAATACTTAGTTTAAATATTTGTTAGCTAAATATGGTGTTAGGAACAAGGTGACTACAATGTATCACCGACAAACAAGTAGTTGAGTAGAGGTGTCTAATCTTGAGATCAAGTAGATATTGTAGAAAATAGTAAATGGACAGCGTAAGGATTGGTCGAAGAAGTTAAATGATGCATTATAGGTGTATAGGACAGCCTATAAACTGCCCATTGGGACCTCTCCTTACCTCTTGGTATATGGAAAAGCTTTCCACTTTTCTATGGAGCTTGAGCATTAAGCTTATTTGGTAGTGTAAAAATTGAATCTCAATTTGAAGGCTACTGGAGAGAAGCGATTGCTAAAACTGAATAAACTTGATGATTTTCTCTTACATGCTTATGAAAATGCAAAATTATACAAAGAAAAGACCAAGAGATGGAATGACAAGCATATGTTGAATTAAGATTTTAAGCCTAGACACCTTGTGTTGCTGTTCAATTCTAGATTGAGGTTATCTCCAGGTAAGCTAAGGTCCAAGTGGTCTGGGCCATTTGAAGTTGTGAAAACGACCCCACATGGAGTTGTTGAACTTTGGATCAAGGACAAGAGCAAAAAAATCCTGGTGAACGGACAGAGAGGTAAGCATTATTGGGTAGATCACGAGGATTAGCACAATACATCTATCACCTTTGTAGATGAACAAAGTTGATTTGGTTCATGCCATGACATTAACTAAGGTGTTGTGTGAGAGGCAAACCATGAATGAAATGTGGTAGTGTAGTTTAATTCGTATTTGTTTGGAGAAAAAGAAAGAAAAAAACAAAAAAAAATAAAAAGATGTGTCGTTCCACGGCCAAAACTAAGGCGTTGAATGGGAGGCAACCTACTTTTTCTTATGTTATTTTTGTTAAGTGCGCAGGAATGAGAAAGTTAGTAGCATGAGGGTGAATGAGAACTAAGTGGGATTTTTGTTAAAAGAAAGCAGTTAGGTAAGTAAAATATGCACTAAGGTAATGTATAAGGATAGGAAGCAAAAGGGGGATAAATATCCCCTAAAAATACAAATTCCAGTATATGTGTGCGATAAGCCTGTGACGTGAGTCACAATCTAGTGAAATAGTATAGGCGACGCGAGGCCTAAATCGGTGAACTAAGTAGGGCGAAGTAAAGGCTAGCCTATGCGTTAAGCCCCACGATGTGGGGGCTTCCACATGTACTACACCATGCAATGCGTACCCTACATCAACTCGGGCTAACATCTCAAAGCTCAGTCCCCCCATTCCTTCTTCTTTTTAAATACTCCCTTATTTCCTAATTCCCCTCTCCCATAGTAACCCTAGCCGCGCCGTCCCCTATTCCCTAAGCTTTATACTCTCTTTTATTTTTTGTTAATTTTAATCAAACAAAAGGAGCTTTTCTTTCATCTTCTTCAAGACAAGTAAGGTAAGTACTCATATTCTTATTTCTTTTACTTATTTAGGTGCAAGAAGTGAAATGATTTTGGGCATAATTGGAGTATAAACTTTCTTTGCTTGATACTTAGTAAGATATTTTGAGTTCATAAAGAATTTTTGAGCTATAAAAGAGTGTTATTATGCTACATGTGCTTTGCTTGTTCAATTGTTGTTGAAATAGACTAATAACATATGATTTTAGTATAATATTACACATTTGGATAACATGCATGATTTAAAAAATATGTAGTGAAGGCGTGGGTTATGTTGTGGCACTTAATTTAGCATGTGGGATGTACGTTGATGAAAAGAGAAGTCTAAGTACCTTGGGGCTGTTAAGTTACACTACCATGATAGCAACTAAGTATGGGGTGGCTTATAAATCTCCACACACTTAGTGGTAGCTACAATGTTGTGATATGTGTACCATTTGTCTGAGTTTATGCTTGAAATTATGCATCCACTTGTGTCAAAGTGTTAAATTGGGAATATGTATGAGTGCATGTTGGTGTGGTCCTGTTGAAATAAAGAAATATATGTACCTAAAGTTGTTTTTGATGAAGTGGGGTGGAATATAAGAGTTATAAGTTGAACGAAAGTCTGAATTGATATTTTCTTGATATGTAAGGAGTTGTGCTTGGGAAATTCTGAATACCCTAGTTCTCATACTTACGCACCTATACTAGTAACTAAGTATGGGGTTGTAATGACCCTTTAGGTCATTGGCCGTGTTTATTTTCACCGATAGAGCTCCTCCATAGCCATCCCAAGTCATTAGGGACTTGTTGGAACCGATAGTTCGGTTACCTGACGATTCGTTTGGTTTGTAGAACCACTTTTCCAATTTGAAGTCTTTGTCGATTCCAAATGGCCGCCGAGCAAAAAATTAAGCAAAATGATTTTGGATGCAAATTTCAACTACACCAGTAGCTATGTAATATCGATTTTAGGATAGATAGACCCTTGGCTCGGATCCCACAGCATCCGAGCTCATTTTGACCCATTAGTAGAAAAGTCAAAAATTAAAATATATGGGTACAGGATCCACAAGTGGCCAAAATGACCATGGATGGAAAATCTGGCTTCACCAATGCATTCGTGATATTAAATTTAGTGAATTTACATAGTTTGTTTGAAAAACTATGGAGTCTGAATGAGTTCGGAAAGTCAAAAACAAATTTTGACCTTGCGGGCCCATCTAAAACCGTATAAAAGGGGCTTTTTGGCAGATTTTAGGGAATTTTCATTTCTATTACAACCCTAGCAGCCATAGGAGATTGGTGACTTAAAAAAAGGGTCTTAGGGGTTGATCAGGAGCTTAGTAACTTGTGTAATCCATCCTTTTGCTACAAATCTAAGGTAAGAATTCTTCTGATTTGATATTAATTTCATGGTTTCTTGACTCAAAACCCCAAAATATTTTTTGGTAAATTGTAGCCCCAAAATTGAGTGATTGACTCAAAATACTTGAGGATTTTAACCCCCTAAAGATAATTAGGCTATGGGTTGGACTTGGAATTGAGGTTTTGGTATCCATTTGAAACCCATGGCACAATGGTGCTATAATGGGTATTGTCATTCTTGTTGTAATGCTTAGATTGTATTGTTGATAGAATTTCTTATGGAAGGGGAAGCTTCTCAAAAAGGAAAAGAAAAGCTCATTGGTTCGTGAGTTGCTTGGATTCAAGGTAGGTTATGCTTACCCGTAGTATAAATTAAGCTTTTTTTTAATATAATCATTTATATCTTGCGAGATTGGGTGGGAAATTTAGACAATAGTTGATTAAATAGTGAACTTGGGATTTATTTATTGCTATAGGCCATGGATTTGCATGGTATAATATCTGACCCTTGGTTAGCTTAATTGTGGTCTCATGAATAGTGTGAGAACACTATAGTTGTTCTAAGTAGACAAAAATGGTATACTTCTCTATCCTTAGGAGTGTATTGACCTATATAATGCCTAGATAGGATATGATCGTGGTGTTGGGTTTATTTAGGAAGGATTCTTGAAGAGACTTTCCCTATAGACCTAGAAAAAATTGTTAAGACCTTATGGTGAGTTATGGATGACTTAGCCTAATTCTAAGTAGAAGCTAGACATGTGTTAGTAAGCTTGGCATTCTTAGGATTTAGAAGTGGGACTTGACCCACCTTAAGCTTGAACTAAGTAAATGCTTAGCAACCTAGATACATGGTGATTGTCCAAGCTATATACATATGTGTAGAAGTTGTTATGGTTGTACTCGATTATCGGATTATCTTGTAATCATGACTTGAATACCCTTGTTAAGTGATTACTGTGCATGTTTGGTAAATACTCATGCTCTTGTTGATGATCATATTACATTTAAAGATTATTAGTAAGTAAAATGTCAAGTGTTATCCTCAATCCCTACTTCTTTATATATTGTGAGATTTCGTGTATGCTTATTGGTTTGGCTATGCATGTGGATGTATGTTCTTGTATCTAGAGGAATATGTGATATTATAATGATGCTCCGATTGAGTCCAGAAGAATATATGATATTATGATGAAGCCCGATTTGAGTTCGGAGGAATACATGATATTATGATGATGCCCGAATTGAGTCTAGAGGAATGTGTGATATTATAATGATGAATGATGAATCTTGAGTAATATATTGATATTATGATGATGTGCGGTATATCCAGAAGAGGTAAACACTCATGAAGCTTCTGGTGTTATGCATGGTATTGATAATAGTTACTCTGTGCATTCTGTTGTATGATTTGTTAGAACTTATAGTATCTTTGGGTACTTCTTGTAATCACTGCTTAAATTGCATTTTTTTGTGGTTCTATTCGAACCACTGTACTAAGAGGACTGGTGGTTTTCTTCTTGTGGTTTGTTGGATACTTGAATTTATTAGTCCCTTCTCTCTAAAAAAAATGACACAATTGTATCGTGACTTAAGCATTTCTTGCTTTTGTTACAGTTTTGTTAAACATATTAAATATTTTTAACTATAAAAATTGTGGATTATAATACTTTTGAAGTACTTTTTAAATATATAATTTTATTTAAAATAAATTAATCTTGCAAATTTGTCCCACAAAGATGGTTGGTTGAGTTGTTAAGGCATAAAAGTAACAACTTGAATATTATTCTAGATTGGGATTCAAGCTGTAACAATCAACATCTGTTCTAGCCTGAGTGAGCACTGAGAAGGATTACCCAATTCTCATGCTTGTGGTATATCATAGGTTGCTTAGTGGTTTAGTCGAGGTGTGAAGCTGATTTTTGCACCATCGTTATTTAAATTGTAGCGTATAAAAGAGGGACTCATCTTGTCCTTTTCTTTTCTGCCAAGCGAAGTAGTCCTCATAAAATTAATGATTACATGCCTATGCTATGACAATGTTTCTTTCTTTATGTTGAATTAGAGTATAGGTATTTGGAAGTGGATTTTGGTAATGAGTCATGGCTGGGTTGTGTTACCCACGGTTTTCGGTAAATTGATGGAGTAGTTGTGCTTTAGAGTGCTATTGGTTGTATTCTTTTGTGTACTCTCCGATGGTATGGGACGCCGTGATGAGTTCTTTGTTGTGCTCTTTTTTGTGTACTTCCCGGCGGTATGGAACGTCATGGTAAGTTCTTGTGTATATGTTCTAAAGATGGTTGATGATGATTATGGAAAGTAGATATTTTACTATTGTGTATATGGTTGTACACTTTCAAAATGATACTTAGTTGTTATGGTGATTATGGAGTATATTGAAATAGTATGTCATATTATTACTTTGGTAGTATAGATGTTGTTACAGTGCTATCAAAGCAGATTCAGATCCGATCCTACTCCTTGAATTTAAGATTATTGTCTTACTTTATATCATCTTTACATTATATTTGAGCTCAGTCGGCCGATGATGCCTACTGAGTACCCATGTTACTGTACTCATACTACACTTTTCTACTTTTTTGGTTCAGACCTAGGTTCTAGTTGCCGCTGTTGAGCTAGTTCATGTAGTTGACTATTCGGAGCTCTTTCTCTTCTATCCTTATTTGTCTTTTGCTTTTGAGACAAATGTATGAGATTATTTAAGACATTTTAGATTTTGGGATTGTAAATTCCTTTTGTCAAGTTTAGAAGCTCTTGTATTAATACTATCAGGTCGTGGGATTTGTGATTGAATATTGGTTGTCCTTAGTTGTGAAATATTGTTGTTATATATTGTATTTATATAGAGAGTCCATGTTAGATATTCTTACCGAGGTAACCCATTGCCATAGCTTCTGGTTATGGTATCGGCTGACCTACCAGTAGGATGTGGTAGGTGCCATCATGACTCCAAATGGGGTCGTGACAAATTGGTATCAGAGCCTAGGTTTCACCGATATTATTGATACAAGAGCAAATGTCTAATACAGTCATGCAGATCAGAATGTTTACGTCTGTTTCTTATCTTTGGGAGGCTATGTGACATTCTTAGGAATCCTTTATTTTTTTAATTTGTATCATGCTAAGATTTTGAGTTAGTTTGTATTATATTTTCTTGACTTTACTCCTTTATAGGATGTCGAGGAGACATGCTTCTCCTATGCAAGGTGCGAGTCTCAAGATTAGGCCCAAGAATCCTGCTCCTATTCATAGACGACCTAGAGGTCGAGAACAGCCTCGTGATGTGTCTCTAGCTAGGGGCTAGGATAGGTCGCCTTCCTCAGGACCTATCCCTGCACCTGATCTATAGGTTCCTCCGCCATAGACAGCAGTGGGCCAGGGACCATCCCTATCTCCACCAGGTTTTATTCTTTTTTCATTGCTCAGAGATACCCTGATTCAGACACTAAGTATGGCTGGTGGTGTACCTTTTGATAGTGCACACACTTTTAGGACTGGGTCACAACCTGTAGTTGTAGCTCGCAATATTAAGATTCCTCCTGCATCGAGAGTTATTCAGCTGGTAGTCGCACTGCCAGCTATGACCCAACCTATTATGTCTGCCGATAAGCTTAAGATGTTTGCTAAATTTTTTAGGTTGGCTCCACCTAGGTTTTCTGGTGCTTCTGGGAAGGATGTATTTGAGTTTCTTACTACTTGTGAGGGTAGGCTTCGTGCTTTAGGCCTTGTTGAGACTCGTGGTGTGGATTACACCACATTTCAGTTGGATTTGTCTACTCATCACTGGCGGAGAAGTTTCGCAGATTCTAGACGAGTTAGATCTTCTCCTTTGTCATGACTCAATTCTCTGAGATATTCTTAGAGAAGTCTATGTCGTGTAGTCTTAGCGATCGACTGAGGGATCAGTTCTCCAGAATGGAGTAGGGCTTCATGACAGTCACCGAGTATGACGCTCGGTTTTATGAGTTGGCCAGACATACAACTTCTATTTTGGACATTGAGTATGTGAATGTTTAATGCTTTGCCAAAGGGTTGAGACTCCCTATTCAGATGGGTACTCAAAGTCTAGTTATTGCAGGTAGGACTATTACTGAGGTCTTTTATCATGCTAGAGTGATAGAGGAGAAACACAAGGAGATTCATGAGGGCCGTGGCAAGAGGCCTAGATTCCAAGGTAGATATGGTGGGAGCCATGTTAGTTCCCAATTTAGGAGTGGTATTTCTTATACTGGACATTCTTCGTATCTATTTTTTTAGCCTCAGAGTCAGACTAGTCGACACATTTAGGCAACTTTTTAGACCGCTGAAGGGGATCAATTTATTGCTAGTGGTCGCCCTAGTAAGGGCAGTGATCAGTCTTTGAGAGGTTCATCTATAGGCCATGCTAGATGCGGTAGCTATGTCAGATCTGTTGGATTTGTGAGTTCTGGTTCTTTTCGTGAGTCTTGTTTTACTCGTGGTCTTCCTAGTAATTTCTCTAGAGAGTGCCCTAGTCATGGGGTGATGGTTGCTTCAGCCCAGGGAGATACTCCTATTAGGGCAATTCCTCCTTTAGGTAAAGGTGGTTTGTGAGGTCATAGAGGTGGTTACCAAGGTGCTCTAGGTTATACTCAGGCAGGTAGGATAGGAGGTCGGTCAGGTGCCCAGTCAGGTGGCGAGCGTGGTCAGCTATATATAGTACCTGCTAGACCCGAGGCTGAGACTTTGGATGCTGTAGTGACAGGTATGATTTTGGTTGCCGCAAGTCGGCTTTTGCTTTATTTGATCTCGAATCCACTTATTCTTATATATCTTCTTATTATTCACCACGGTTGGATTTAAATAGTGATTTATTATTAGTGCCATTGTGCATATCTACTCTTGTGGGTGATTCTTTAGCAGTCGATCGAGTGTTCAAATCATATGTTGTGACAGTTAGGGATGTTGATACTTATGCTGAGCTTATTGTTCTGGATATACTAGATTTCAATGTGATACTAGGCATAGACTGGTTGGATCACTATCATGCAGTCATGGATTATTTTGCCAAGATAATTACCTTAGCCATGCCTGGCAGACCCCCAGTCATGAGGCAGGGAGTGGTTAGCCGCGAGCTGACAGGGCTTATTTCTTATGTTTGTTCTAGGAGACTTATATCGAGAGGCTTCGAGTCTTATCTCGCTTATATATATGATACCCATGTAGAGAGTCCGACGCTTGACTCTATTCCTATTGTGTGTGTTTCCTGATGTATTCGTGATGATCTGCCTGGTATTTTCCCTAACCGTGAGATTAAGTTCATTATTGACCTTGAGCCTGGCACCCGACCTATTTCTATGGCACCCTACTGTTTGTCTCTTGCCGAGCTTAAGGAGCAGAATTCTCAGCTTCAGGATCTTCTTGGTAAGGGTTTTATTAGATCGAGTGTGTCCCCATGAGGAGCTCCTATTTAGTTTGTGAAGAAGAAAGATGGTTCCATGTGTATGTGTATGTTTATAGGGATCTTAATAAAGTGACGGTGAAGAACCATTATTCTGTGCCTCGCATTGATGATTTATTTGACTAGCTTCAAGGTGTAGTAGTGTTTTCTAAGATTGACTCGAGATTCGGTTACCATCAGTTGAGGATTCGGGATGAGGATATCCCAAAGATAGCTTTTAGGACTTGTTATGGTCACTATGAGTTCTTGGTGATGTCATTTGGGCTGACTAATGCCCCGCCGCATTTATGGACTTAATGAACCATGTGTTCATACCCTATCTAGACTCTTTTTTCATTGTGTTCATTGATGATATTCTTGTGTACTCAAGGAGTAATGAGGAGCATGAGCAGCACTTAAGGATTGTGCTCTAGGTTTTGTGAGAGCATATGCTTTTTGCCAAGTTCTCCAAGTGTGAGTTTTGGCTTAAGTCAGTATCTTTTCTCAGATACGTGGTATCCAAGGCGGGTATTATGGTAGACCCAGCTAAGATTTCTGATTCGTGATTAGGCAAGGCCTACGTCTCCGACTTAGGTTCACAGTTTTATTAGTTTGGTGGGTTACTATAGGTGTTTCGTTGAAAGCTTTGCTACTATATCAACCCCTATGACTAGATTAACTCAGAAAAAAGATCCTTTTCAATAGTTTAAGGAGTGTGAGTTGAGCTTTGGGAAGCTCAAGAATTGTCTCACTTCCACCTCTGTGTTAGCTCTTCCAGTTGAGGGTGAGGGATTTATAGTGTTTTGTGATACTTCTGGTGTTGGTCTTGGATGTGTTTTGATGCAATAGGGTTATGTTATTGCCTATGCTTCTAGACAGCTTAAGGTGCATGAGCGCAACTACCTCACTAATGATTTGGAGTTGGCAGTGGTAGTTTTCGCGCTCAAGATTTGGAGGCATTACTTGTATGGTGTGCATTATGAGATTTTCACCGAAATCATCGTAGTCTTTAGCATCTTATGACCCAGTGGGAGCTTAATGCTCGTCAGTGTAGCTGGATAGAGTTGCTAAAGGATTATGATATGTCTATTTTGTATCATCTAGTAAGGCTAATATGGTAGCGGATGCCTTGAGTTGCAAGGCTGTGAGTATGGGTAGTTTCGCATGTATTTCAGTTTCTTAGAGGCCATTGGCATGGGACATTTAGTCCTTAGCCAATTTGATGGTTCTCCTTGACATCTCTGATCCAACGAGAGTTTTGGCTTATGTAGAGGCGAGGTCCTCCCTTTTTGAGCAGATTCATGATCGCCAGTTTAAGGATGATAAGTGTGCCTTCTCCATGATTGGGTATTGAGCGGTGAGTTTTGGAGACACACCGTGGATCCTGAGGGTATCTTTAGATTTTAGGGTTGTACTTGTTTTCCCTGACTTGATGATCTAATCCAGTCTATTCTGCATGAGGCTCACAGTTCTAGATATTTTATTCATCCCGGTACGGCCAAGATGTATAGATATTTGAGGTAGTTGTATTGGTGGGATGGTATGAAGAGAGATATGGAAAACTTTTTAGCCCATTGTTTTTGTTATCAGCAGGTTGTGTCCAAGCATCAGCGTTCCGATAGATTAACTCAGAGATTGCCTATTCTCGAGTGTAAATAGGAAAGGATCACCATGGATTTCATTAGTGGTTTTCCTCGTACTTCTCATGGTCACGATGATATCGAGGTTGTTGTGGATCATTTGACCAAGTCGACACATTTCATTCCTATTTAGATGACCTTCAGTGCAGAGAGATTAGCCCAGGTTTATGTTTGGGAGATAGTTCGTTTGCATGGGGTTCTTGTGTCTATTATATCAGATTATATGTCTGTGTTTACTTTGAGGTTTTAGAGAGAATTCCAGGAGGAGTTGGGTACCCTAGTGGATTTGAGTACAGCCTTTCATCCGCAGATGGATGGTCAGTCCAAGTGGACTATTCAGGTGCTTGAGAATATGGTCCGAGCTTGTGTTATTGACTTTGGAGGTCAGTGGGATAAATACTTAGCTTTGACAGAGTTCGGCTACATCATTAGTTATCATTCGAGTATTGAGATGACCCTTTATGAGGCATTGTATGGTAGGAGGTGTCATTCTCCTATAGTATAGTTTGAGACATTCGAAGTTGGACCCCATAGTACAGATTTTCTTCAGGACTCATTGGATAGAATCAGGGTGATTCAGGATAGGTTGAGAGCAGCCCAGAGTAGGCAGAAGGCATATGCCAACTGTAGACTCCGTGCCTTGAGATTCAGAGTGGGTGATCATGTTTTCCTTTGAGTTTTACCTATGAGAGGTGTGATGAGGTTTGGAAGGAAGGGTAAGCTTAGTCATCGCTATATTGGTCCTTTTAAAATTCTTTATGTAGTTGGTAAGGTGGCCTATGAATTGGCTCTACCTCTATACATTGTCGTTGTCCATCCAGTTTTCCATATCTATATGTTGCAAAAGTATATTCTAGATCCTTCTCATGTGATTAGATGGGACTCGGTCCAATTGGATGATCAGTTGACCTTTGTAGAGAAGCCCATGCTTGTTTTGGCTAGTGATGTAAGGCGACTGCATACTAGGGAGATTTTGGTGGTCAAGGCATAAGAGTAACAACCTGAATATTATTCTAGATCAAGATTCAAGCTGCAATACTCAACATCTATTATAGCCTGAGTGAGCACTGAACAGGATTACTCAATTCTCATACTTGTAGGATATCCTAGGTTGTTTAGTGGTTTAGTCGAGGTATGAAGCTGATTTCGGCACCATCGTTATTTAAATAGTAGCGTATAAAAGAGGGACTCATCTTGTCCTTTGATTTTTTGCCAAGCAAAGTAGTCCTCATAGAATTAATGATTACATGCCTGTGTTATGACAATGTTATATTGAATTACGGTATTGGTATTTGGAAGTGGATTTCGGTAATGAGTCATGGTGGGGTTGTGCTACCCGCGGTTTTCGATAAATTGATGGAGTAGTTGTGCTTTATGGTATTATTGGTTGTATTTTTTTATGTCCTCTCCGGTGGTATGGGATGCCGTGATGAGTTCTTTGTTGTGCTCTCTTTCGTGTACTTTCTTGCGGTATGGGACGTCGTGGTAATTTTTTGTGTGTATGTTCTAAAGGTAGTTGATGATGATTATTGGAAGTAGATGTTTTGGTATTGTGTATTTTGTTGTACACTTTCAAAATGATACTCAGTTGTTATGGTGATTATGGAGTATATTGAAATAGTATGTCATGTTATTGCTTTAGTAGTATAGATGTTGTTACAGTGGTATCAAAGTAGATTCAGGTCCGATCCTACCCCTTGAATTTTTGATCATTGTCTTACTTTATATCGTCTTGACATTATATTTGAGCTCCGTCGGCCGATGATGCCTACTGAGTACCCATGTTTTGGTACTCATACTACACTTCTGTACCTTTTTGGTGCAGACCCAAGTTCTAGTTGCCGCCGTTGAGCTAGTTCGTGCGAGTTGACTATTTGGAGACAGTGTGAGCTCTTGGAGATCGAGTTTCCCTATTTCCCCTCTATCTTTATTTGTATTTTTTCTTTCAAGACAAATGTATGAGATTATTTAAGACATTTTAGATTCTAGGATTGTAAATTCCTCTTGTCAAGTTTAGAAACTCTTGTATTGATACTATAGGTAGTGGGATTTGTATTTGAATATCGGTTGTCCTTAGTTGTGAAATATTGTTGTTATATATTGTGTTCATATATAGAGTCCATGTTGGACGTTCTTACCGAGGTAACCCATTGTAATTGCTCCGGGTTACGATATTGGTTTACCTACTAGTAAGATATGGTAGGTGCCATCATGACCCAAACGGGGTCATGACAGGGGTGTCCTCAACACTTTCCCATGCTTAGTGTTTGATAGTTCAAAATAGGTGCCTTGTTTGATATGTTTTTGAATGTTGTGATTGACGTGTGATATGGCTAGTCGACAGCAAAAGGGTAAGATCATGGCTAGACCTTCTGAGCCGGCATGAAAAAGGAGTAAACAAAATGGTCGTGTGCCTCGACCTTGGCTATCCCACACGGGTAGGCTAGGAGGTACAATACTGGATGGGTTGTAGAGGCTGGCAAAAAGTGGTATGTAAAGCACAATGAGTCTAAGTATTCTGCAGATCAATTCATTGACTGGGAAAGCCTGTTAAGAGAGTTCCCTACCATGGTATGCCAGATAGAGGAGCTACACAAGAACTTCTTGGTTGAGCAGCATCATGAGTGCAACCTGCACCTTGTTAGAGAGTTTTATGCAAACTAGGACCCACATGAGCGGGACTCAGAGGTGAAGATACAAGGCCAGGTGGTCACTTTCACTACTTATTCTTTGAATGTCCTTCTAGGTACACCTGAGGTAGATGTTGAGCCTCTAAAGCAGATGAACATCAAACCTCCATTTTTTATGCGAACAACTCTATAGCCAAATGAACATATCATAAAGACAATGACATTCACCTAACATTCCTCTACAGTCATATAAATAGGGAGGCCCACTGTAATACCCCGTACGTTTCTAGTTTAGCTCAGCCCCTAGTAATGGCTTAAGACACTTAGAACCTGAAAATAAGACTAAGTGTTGAGGGACTTAGTCATTTTTGACTCCTTTTAACTTCGAGGATTTTTAAGTTGACCTTCCGGGCTCCGAGACGATGGTTTTTGAGTTGATTCATGTTCAGGGGTGTAAGTATCATGTCTCAGGTAAGTTTTGGGTTTTTCGAATGAGTTTGGACCATATTTGAATTTTCCAAGCTCTGCGATAAGACCGCGTTACGGTGAGTATAGCAGCGAAGGAGCCACAGCATCGCGGTGAAGGGAAAATCAGCAATGGTTATTTCTAGTGATTCACCGCGATTGCACCACATTATGGTAAGTATAGCGATGAGGGCATCATTGCATCGCGGTGAAGTATTAATCGACATTACAGTTACAAATTTTAAATCCAAAAGGGTAGTTTCCTCTTTTCCCCTCATTTTAACATGGGATTTAAGTCCCAAAGCAGCATCTTTACCTCATCATTCATATTTCACTCAAAATTAAAAGCAATCTCTCTCAAGAAAAAACCCTATCCCCTTTAACATTCAAGTTCAATTCTCAAGAAATCCACCAAGAACCTTTACAAATTCATCAATTAAGGCATGTTAGATGTTGATTCATTGACCCTTTTTATCCATGGAGTTCAACAACCCTATTTTTAAGTTCAATTATGATATTAACATGTATTTATAAATTTTATCCATGAACATCCATGAATTTTGACTTTATACCATGTTTGCAATTATTTTCATTGGATTAGTTCTTGACATGTTTGAAGAATGAAAATTTCATGTTGAAATCCCTAACCCATGATTTTAGTATTGAAGTTGTGTTACTATGATATGTATTAAACTAATTCCATGCTTTAACTCATGACCCCATGTATTTGATGAAATGCCTCACAGATGAATTTTGAACAATGACTATTCATGATGTTCTCCAAGTTGTATTATGGTTTCAAATGCTCTCATGTGTTCTTATTGATATTACTATCAAGTCCTGGGCTTATGAATAGCCGAAAACTTAGATGTTTACTTAGTTTAAATACCTTTAGAAGGGTTTCAGATATATTAGAGTATTATTAGTTCAGTCAGTGCATTATGTCAGTAAGCTCAGTTCAGTCCAATAATTAGAGTAAGTTCAGTTGGGAGTAGGATTTAGTACTAAGCAAATTTAGGGATAAGGGATCACCTACCAGTTGAGGGTGTGACCTTTAGTAGCAGTCCTTGCATTCCAGAACTACGTAGCCAGCATGGGTTGAGATGTTAACCTGCCAGTTGAGGGTTGACATATATCTCACTTGAGTACCTACGAGTTTAGGGTCACTCTTTAGTCCTTCAGGACTTTATTTCAGTGGATCCACACAACAAGTATTAGTACCCATGGCACGGTACTGACACCCTTCCAACTGAGGTTACAGGTTGGACCCCAATTTACCTTATTGGGCGATGTCAGTTAGATGATAGCTCCCACAGTCTCAGTCCAGTATTCAGTTTAGAGTTTAGTTTTCAGAATTGCTTGACCATGGCATACAGTTATTAATTGTTCAACATTAGTATTTTAGTATTTCAGTTTACAGACTATTCTAGTATTATGTCATATGCTTAGTCATGCATTCTCAGGTTTTATAACACTTCTCGCATACTATACATCAGTTATCTCATACTACGTGTTCAGTCAGTATTATTCATACATATGAACCATGCACATCAGCCTAACCTCATTTAGCATACCAGTAAATTCAAAGTACTAACCACATACTCGTTTCTTGCGCTATGATGTCTTATATCATGGGTTCAGACATTTAGGTTCCTAACTGCACTTAGATCTCCCCAGTGCATCCGCAGCAGTAGAAGTGGTGAGTCCTCATGTTACGAGGACCATTTGTGTTTATTTTAATTTAGTTCAGTAGTCAGTCGGAGTTAGTTGGGGACTTTCCCATCAACTCCACAGTCAGTCAGTTAGAGGCTTTCAGACACTTTCAGTTAGTTATTCAGTTATCAGTTGTTATTGACAGTCTTACAATATTATTTTCAGATAGATATTTTTAGTGTTTCAATTCAGTAATGTTTCATATTTAAAACCTTATGTCATTTTTAGTTAAATTCTATGTATATTCTCTGTAATTTTATTCAGTGCTCACAGCAGGTACCAGCATGGATTAACTTATGGTCCTTCGGGGCTGTAGGCACCATGTGGCATCCAGGGTGAACTCTCAAGGCGTTACACCTATATGTGGGAAAATATTATCTACCATTGTCTCATACATAAGACACACATGACTAATATGACATGCAATAGGGTATGTCTTATTATTCCTTAATACATGATGATGTTGATGTGAATGTAGGTACTGCAATTTTTTGGATATGAGGAAGGCGTGCTTCTACGAGGGGTTCAGGTATGTCTTTGTAGGTTTACTAATGAGGCTCCGGAGGAATGAGGGTGTAGAGGAGGAGGCACTCGACTATAGACCGATTGTCAATACTCACCCTGTGGACGTGTCTCTTACTAAGGGGATTATGGTATCTTATGGTACTACATTGACTATGACAGAACATCAAGATTGGAATGATGAGATCGCATCCCGGATGTATGGGCTACAAGCTGGTGCAGTTGCAGATCAGTGGACGCCCAACTACACAAAAGAAGATTTTAGCAGTAAAGCTGGATTATCCTCTTAGTCATCATGTGAGGACAAGGTTGCAGATTTGCTTGGATTTTATTGAGCCTGTTGAGGATGATGTGCCCACTGATGAAGAGCATTGGATGTGTGATTCAGATTTGGAGTCAGACGAGGAGGAAGACATAGATGACCCTGACTTAGGTCCTGGGGCTTATTCTCCAAATTTTGATAATGACAAGGACGATATGCGACCAGGGAGTTGCTCCCCACCTTATACTTGATTTGATTTGCAAGCAATGGGATAGTGCTTCATTTTTAGTGTGGGGTGGTGGTATCTTATTCCGTGTACTCTTATTAGTTATGTGTGTTGGATATTTTATTTTGTTTTATTCTGTTGGATATTTTTTTTATTTCGTTGTGTGTTGGATTCATTAATTCTAACTATTCGGAACTATATAGTTTGTAATAGTTAGTATTGATGAGATTTACTTAGTAGTAGTTTGCTTATTAGTTATGTTTCTTGGTAGTTACTTTTGTTTAAAAGTAAGAGTAAAATTTTTATTTTTGCCCTCAAGGCAATTCTTAATAAGTCGTCATAGTTAGGTTCTCTCTCCTATGATGGATTGATAACGATTGTCTTAAGGGGAGTCAGTTGTAGAAAATAAAGAAGCAAAAAGAACCGAACCACAACTTTATGGAGAGAGATGCTTTTTGTTGGGCCATGTGGTCACTTTACTTGGAAAATACTTAGTTGGAAATAGAAGCTTGTCATAAATAAAAAGGGAGCTAGTTTTAAACACTTTATCTTAATAGGTGTTATTTTTTATTTGTTGGCTTAAATCTGAATTTGACAAGTGCCAGATCAAAAACCATAGGGATCTAACTTGAATAGTATGCACCAACAGTGAGAGAGGTTTTTAGTTATTCTACATGCATAGTGATGTCTAGAACTTGCCCGGTGTGGTTACGAAGAGAAATAAAGGATGTTGGGTTTAGGAAATGATGTAGGCAATTTTATTGATAGCCGTATTTTTATACTTCGTTTACCTACCCTTTGTGCATATTCCTAGTTATCCCCATAAAGCCTATATCTTATTTTCTTTGGTAGCCTTATAAGTATCCTACTCCCCTTTTGTTCTTTAACCATAATTTGATCTAAAACTGCTGAGCGCTTTAGTTGAAATTTATTAGAGTTAAGGAGTAGAAAGTCAAATAAGGATTATGGTGAAATTGAAGCTCTTAGGAGACTGCTATTGATATAGGAAGTTGATATCTGTGGCGTCTAGAGTATGAAATAAATAAAAGAAAAAGAAGAAAAATTCTGGAAAAAAAAAAGAGAAAAAAGTAGTGAATAGATGACCCTCCAACCACAAGGTGTGCGATAAGTTTAAAAAGATAGGGCTAAAGCAAGAGAAGAAGGGAAGGTAGTGAAGAAAGAATTTAGTTGTTACTTTGATGTTTTAAATGTTTATGTGATGTACTAAAGTGCTGAAGGAGACTATCCACTATTAACTCAAATAGATCCTACCCGTCTCTTAGCATACATTACAACTATGAAAGACCTAGTTGATCCTTAATCTTAATATTTGACAATTAGTGGAGTAGTACACTAAGGGCAAGATTATGGTTCATTGTCTATCATGTATGAATTCTTTGTTGAGAGTGAGCAATTTAGTTTTTGATATTCCTATTTTGTCGTATATATTGTATGATTATGGAATGAATGTGGGAATTTTTCTTGTTGTGGGGGTGTATGTGGATGATAGCCAGGTGACTTATAGTGTTGTTGATTGAGTAACTTGATTGAGTTTGCCAACAAATTGGAAGTTCTCTTTTGAGGAAAGGATGTTTGAAAAGAATAATCCCATGCATATAGAAGTAGATTGACATGTTTTGGCTAAAACGTCATGTTTGGCTTATGTGTACCCAACACAAGTATTTTGCTTAGGTTGTGGTATTAAGCTTAATTGGGTATAGTGTTTGCTTTCAGTTGTTCAAGGACAAATAAGATTCTAAGTGTGGGCTGGTGATCTTGAGAGTATTTATATGTCCAAGCACCAATATTTACCCATGCCAGGACTTGTTCTAAGAGAAAAAATGTGTTATTCTTAATGTGTTTGAGTTATAATTGCATTATTTAGCTAATGGACATGATTAGTGATGCAGGGTTGATTTTTGATGAAATTGGTTGCAATTGGATGCATGACGAGAAATGAGTCAGGATTGAACCTTTGGGATTAATTTTTTTGGACATGAGAAGAAGTGGATTGAGCTTGGGAAGCATGCATTTGAAGGCAGAAGCAAGTAAAGAAGCAATGAGCTGAGAAGGAATAAGAAATGCAGCACAAAGGCTATTCCGCCAAACTGTGCCCTACGTTGCCTTATGAATTATTGGACCAAAGGTGAATTCTAGTGAGGGTCTGCGATAGACTCGTGGCGTGGACCCTATTCCCTCAAACTAAGTTATGCGGCGCGGACCCTATTCCCATGGATTTACTGCCACGATACGACACCTATTCCATTGTTGTGACCTCCGCGACACGGAGGTGGCTCATCACTAGGCTAAAATTGTCCTACCATAAAAGGAACACTTCAACCAATTAGGATACTTTGGTAGACGTACAGCAGAGACAAAAAACTTACAATACTTCATTTACGATTCTTTGAACTTTATTCTTTCAAAATTACTTTTTGGTATGATTAATTATTCATTTTTTATGTTGAATTCGAACATGAGTGGCTAAACACCCTTGTTCTGGGGTTGAGGCCGAAAACATGATTACACTTTGATACTCTTAGAGTAGTTGATTGTTGAATTATCATATAGGTTATTCTTAATCTCTTGTGCTTACTATTTTGATGATTGGCCACCATTAAAATAAACCTATATTCCTTTGTGAATCCGAGAGGAGAATCATATGTTAGAATAAAGAGTTTAAGGAACAAAGTTCTCATCCTTTTATAAAATGAGGGATTTGAATTAGCGTCTAGGATAAAGATATACCTAGAAACCTTGCTTGGTTCACTTGCAGGATGAAATCTTAATACATCTAAATGGATTATTGGATCTTCGCTCAATGATGTAGTTGTAATATCCAGATAGGTAAAAGATTAGAAGATCAAGAGACCATGATCATACTCTAAACCCTGCGAATTAATAACCCGATAATCAGATAAACTACGAGAAGAATAGAGATTTGTAAGATTAAAAATGTCTCAACCCTGGAATTCTCACTATTATTGTTTACAACCCTGCTTATGTTGCTATTATCGCATATTTTCATTTCTTTATTAATTAGATTTTTACAGGAATCTTCATAATCATCTTGATACTTTGGAACACTTAATACATTCTTGTCAAAAATTAAAGTTGGTTGAATTATCGGTTAAGTAGTCCTCGTGGGTTGATATCTGACTATCTTTGTCACTATATTACTTGTACGATCGCGTGCACTTGCGTATGCATTAGACCACAATATAAGTCAATGCTTAAATGAAACAACCAAAATAACTAAGAACTATCCCATCACTTAACAATGCAGTACACAAAAATAACAGAACTAAATCAAATTTTTTTGAAAAATATTCAAAATCCAACAAATATTCAAAATCCAACAATGTATTCAATGGAAAATTTTCAGTCAAATATGAAAAACCAAAACTCAACTTTTTCTATGGAATCAAACTAATTAGCTATAAAAAAAAATTATATTTTCACTATTTAATGAATCATATTTGAAAAGAATTTCCTTTACCTAAAAATTTAACACAATCTAGGGCATTGTCAATTCATAGACCACAAGTCTACTAATAGAAACAGGTCAATGTTCAATTCAAATAGCCAAAATAAGTAAGAATTATCCCACCATTCAATAATTTAGTACACAAAAATACCAAAATTGAAACAAAATTTCTTAAAAAAAAAATTCCAGCAGCGTTACCGGCGAAAATTTTTGTCGAATCTGCAGAATCAAAACTCAATATTGCTATGGAATCCAACTAATAAGCTATAAAATTTTCATATTTTCACTATTTAATTAATCATTTTCAAAATAAATTTCCTATACTAGGATTCACTACAAAATGAATAACAAATAAAAATCAGTAAAATGAATCTAGAAATAATCGAAACTTGGTTTTAACTTACCTTAGTACGAAAAATAGAGCCCTTTGCCACTTGTAATACCCCGCAAAATTCTAAGCTTAAATCAGTCCGTTAAAGCTTGAAAATAGATTTCAGACTTAGAAATTTCAGCTAAGTGTTTATACTTTGACATATTTTTAGCCTTCATAAGTTGGCAATCCTATTTTACGATCCTTATGACCTTAAAATATCAATTTTTAGGTTGATTCTTGATCAGGAATGTCAGTAGGTCACTTTGGGTGGGTTTTGAATTTTTCAGACCTCGTTTAAACTATGTTTAGGTGACCAAAATAGTGGGTCGATGCGATCTCGGCAGGTCGTGTCGCCCATCGCATCGATAGATAATCCCCCCCCCCCCCCAAATTTTTGTGCAATTCTAGTGAACCAACGTGAACTCGATGTGGCGTGTTGGTTATCACATTGATGCCAACGATGCGATGCATCGGTCTGCATGTCACTGGACATTTTTTAGTCATTAAATAGCCACATCCAGAGGGGTATTTGGGTCACTATCCCACCCGTTTTCAGCCCTAAAACATAAAATCAAATGACCCTAGAGGCTGAATTTCTCACTTTCTTTCAAATTCTCACAAATTTATTCAAGAACAAATCATAGGACTTTTAATTTCGAGAGAAAATCTTCAAGATCAAATCATCAGTCTTCACGAATTCAAGAATCAAGGTATTTGAAGTGTTCATCCAATGGTTTTCTTCTACCCTTGGAGTTCAAGAACATTTTTTAAAACTTCAAGTTTATTGAATTCAGGAATTCCATGTTGGGCTTTAATGTATTCATGATTATGATGTTAATTGGGTTTCTAATTCATGATTTATTACAAGATTCAAGTAAATTTATTTGACATGTGTGTAGTATTATGTGAATTTATGTTAAAGCCATTGAATTTGTAAGTTGGGATTAGAAATCATGATGTCTATATGTTGATTAGTATTATGTGCATAGATTATGTTCCCCAAGTGTTTGATAAATGGATCATGTGGATTAAATAGGGAAATTTGACATGCTAGCAGATGTACAAGATTATATCCTACAAGTGTTTGATAAAATGTCTCTATGAATGAGTTATGAACATTATAATGCTTTTCAAGATCATGTTATGCTTTACTTTTCATGTTATCGAGTATTGGGCGTATCTATTACCTGAAAATCTAGTTGTTTACCTAGAATTATAATAGCTTTAGAATAGTCTCAGAAGTGTCACATACAGTAGCATTTAGTCAGTACAGAACTCAGTGTATCTAGTCAGCAAATAGAACTCAGAATATTCAATTAGATTATAGTACTCAGTGAAATCAGTCCAGTTTAGTCAGTCAACATGATTAGTAACAGTTTAGTCTAGCCTAGAATAGTTTAGAAATTAGTTTAGTGTCCATTCAGTTAGGAGTAGGATTCAGCACTGAGTGAACTCAGGGATGGGGACATTCCTGGAAGTAAAGGGTTTGGCCCTTAGTAGCAATCCCTATATTACAGAACTACATAGCCAGCATAGGTTAAGATGTCTTCCTACCAGTCTAGGGTTGATACTTCTCGTATGAGTTTTCCTACCAGAGAGGGTTGATGAAAGAGCTTTCTATCAGAGAGGATTAACTCATAGCCATTTTTAGTATCCCTTGGCAAGGTGCTAACACCCTTTCGAATGGGGTCACAGGTTCGACCCCAACTCAGTCATACTCGGGGTATGTCTGTTAGATAAACACTCCTACAGTTTCGGTTTCAGACTCAATATAAAACCTTAGTTCAATTTCAGATTCAGGACTGTTAGACACAGTCACCCAACTCAGTATAGAACTCAGTTTAATTCAATAAAATCAGGATTATTAGAAATAGCCACTCAGTATACAATAATTCAGTATCAGTAAACTCAGATATCAGTCATTCAATTATCAGAATTTTAGTACCCAGTGTTAACTTGAATCTCAGTAACAACATACGTATTTATGAGCATATTATTGCATATTCAGCATTTAAAGTATTGTTAGATATACATATATTCTCAGTCAGTTATATTTATGTCACTCAGTCATTTTTTGTTCATGCATATAAACCCATGCATATCAGCGTACATCACTTAGCATACCAATACATTCAAAGTACTAATGCATATCTACCTTTTGTGCTATGATATCTTATATCGTAGGTTCAGACGCACGGGCTCTTGACCGTACCTAGTAGCCTAGATCATCAGCAACAAATTTAGTGGTGAGTCTTCATAGTTTGAGGACAGAGTTGTTATTTCAGCATTTTTAGTATATTATCAGTAGTCAAAGTTAGTTGGGGACTTTTCCCATCAACTCTATTTTCAGACAGTTCAGTTAGAGGCTTCTCAGACTAGACTATTTTAGATAGACATTCAGATTCTAGTTTTTCATTATCAGTATTTGATGTTCATATGTGAACCTTATGGAAATATTAATCCATTTTCCACAATTCCTTATTATTATTATTCATATATTGTAGCAGGTACTAGCCATGGGTTAGTTTGTGGTCCTTTGGATTATGAGCACCATGTGACGTCTAGGGTGCAAACTCGAGGCGTTACAAACTTGGTATCAAATACTAAGGTTCAACAGAGTCTTGGGAAGTTTGAAAGTCGTTTCTTGTAGAGTTCTGTTCATGGGTGTATAGTGCGCCACACTTATGGACAAGAGGCTATGAGGCATTTTAGGAAAAGGTTTCCCTTTTTTCAGTATTCAAATCGTGTGAGTGTGCATGAACTCAAGTTACACTCACAGTGTAATCCTTTCTTACTTCTATTTATAAAACATGCCTCTTAAAAAGAATAACAGAAAAAGAATAGGAAATTAGCTAGCCCCTCCGCCCGTTCAAGCAGATCCCCTAGATGAGCATGTCTTGCACGCAAAATTCATAGCAACTTTCACCACTCTAGCGCATTTTGTGGAAGCCCAGAATGAACACCAAACTATCATTTCGACAAACCCAGTTGCTAATACTTCCATAATTAGAATTCGAGACTTAACCCAAATGATCCCTTCAGCCTTTACCGAGTCTAAGTCAGATGAGGACCCACAAGAATTCCTTGATCAAGTGCAGAAAGTCATAGATATTATGGGGGTGACAGCTAGTGAGAATGTTGAGTTGGCCGCATATCAGTTACAGGATATGGCTCACTCATGGTTCAACCAGTGAAAGGCAGAGAGGGTCGATGATGCAGGGCCCATAAAATAGTAAGAGTTTACCACTGTTTTTCTGGATAGGTTCTTCCCATAGGAGTTGAGGGAAGTAAAAGTTTTAGAATTCATTAATCTGAAGTAAGGAAACATGGCAGTGAAAGAGTATTCTCTCAAGATTACTTAATTGGACAGATATACTCCTCATGTGGTAGCAGATAGCAGATCTAAGATGAGTAAGTTTGTGTTTGGGGTATCTAACAGTGTGGTCAAGAAGTGTAGGACCGCAATGCTGATTAAGAAGATGGACATATCTAGTCTCATGTTCCATGCTCAACAAATAGAGGAGGCTAAGAATAAAGAGAAGGAGTGGGAGAGTAAGAGAGATAGATCAAGTAGCTTGAACTTCACCCAGCCTAAGTCAAAAGGTAGAAATCATTATTAGCTCTGCCCAAAATCCTCCGTTTTATCTTCTTCCTTAGCCAGTGCTCCAATTCAAATATTCAGAGATGGCAATAAAGATAGGGCACCAGGCCCTAAACCTTAAGGTAGTGTTAGCAATGCCCGAACAAATCCCCTTTGCTAGAAGTATGGTAAAAACAACCAGGGTGTCTACAGGGCTGGCAGTGATGTATGTTTTGGATGTGGCAAGCCAGGCCATAGGGTTAGAGAGTGTCCTTAGGTGGATTAGCAGAATCAACATAATCGTCCTTCAGCTCAGTTCGATTTCTCAAATCAACAGGGTACCGCTTCCAGTGCCACCAGTGGGAAATATCCAAACAGGCTTTATGCACTTCAGTAACAACAGGATTAGGAAAGTTCTCCTGATGTGGTCACTGGTACATTACAAGTTTATCATTTACATATTTATGCTTTACTAGATCTAGGAGCTTCTTTGTCCTTTGTAACTCATTATACAACTGTTGACTTCGAAGTCAGTCCCAAAATCCTAGCAGAGCCTTTGTCAGTCTCTACCCAGTAGGTAAATCTATCGTAGGCCGACGGGTATATAGGAACTATCCGGTTATGGTATCACAGAAAGTCACTTCAGCAGACTTAGTAGAATTAAAGATGACCAATTTTGATGTTATTGCCGGCATGGATTGGCTTCATTCATGCTATGCTTCAGTTGACTGCAGAAACAAAATTGTTCATTTTCAGTTTCCGAATGAACCTGTCCTTGAGTGGAGGGGTAGTACTTCAAAACTTAGGGGTCAGCTTATTTCTTACCTTAGGGCAAGAAAAATTATATCTAAGGGATGTGTCTATCATCTCGTTTGAGTTTAAGACTATATTTTAGAGACGCCTAATCTTGAGCCAGTTTCAGTAGCATATGAATTTCCTGATATATTTCTCAAAGATCTTCCTGGGATTCCTCTCAAAAGGGAAATTGACTTTGGAATTGACCTTCGTCCAGATACTCAGCCCATATCTACTCTGCCATACAGAATGGCACCTACAGAACTCAAAGATTTAAAAGAACAATTGAAAGATCTCCTAGATAAGGGGTTCATCAGACCCAGCATTTCCCCATGAGGCACACTAGTTCTATTCATGTGTAAGAAAGATGATTGTCTTAGGATGTGTATGGACTACCATCAGTTGAATAAACTCATGGTCAAGAAAAAATATCCACTTCCCAAAATCTATGACATGTTTGACCAACTTTAGGGTGCCAGTTACTTCTCTAAGATAGACCTCAGATTAGGCTATCATCAACTCAGGGTCAGAGAATATGACATTCCAAAAACAGCTTTCAGAACTCGGTATGGCCACTTCAAATTCTTAGTCATGTCATTTGGTTTTACCGGTACTTGGACATGTTCATCATAGTATTCACTAATGACATTCTTGTCTACTCCCATAGTGAACATGAATATTTAGACTATCTCGAAACAGTGTTACAGACCCTTAGAGCCCATCAGTTGTTCGCCAAATTCAGTAAGTGTGAATTTTAGCTAAGGTCAGTATCTTTTCTTAGCCATATAGTTTTCGGTGATGGCATTAGAGTTGATCCTCAAAATACTGAAGCAGTGAGAAACTAGACTAGATCTATTTCTCCATCATATATCAGGAGTTTCTTGGGTTTGGCTGGCTATTATCGATGGTTTATTGAGGTATGCTCATCTATTGCATCCCCCATGTCCAGATTGACTCAGAAGAATGTCAAATTCTAGTGGTCAGATTCTTGTGAGAAGAGTTTTCAGGAGTTGAAGACTCGACTTACTACAACCCCAGTTTTAAGTCTACCAGATGGTTCAGATGGGTTTGTGGTATATTTTGATGCTTCCACAGTTGGTTTGGGATGTGTTTTGATGTAGAGAGGTAAGTTCATAACCTATGCCTCTAGACAGCTTAAGCCCCATGAATAAAATTATCCAACTCATGATCTTGAGTTAGCAGCTGTTGTATTTGCCTTAATGACTTGGAGGTATTATTTGTATGGGGTACATATAGATGTGTTCACAGACCATAAAAGCCTGCAGTATGTGTTTTGTTAGAAAGATCTGAACCTGCGTCAGAGGAGGTGGTTAGAGCTGTTGAAAAACTACAACATGAGCATCCTGTATCATCCGGGCAAGGCCAATGTAGTGACTAATGCTCTCAATAGGATGTCTATGGGAAGTATTGCTCACGTAGAGGATAATAAGAAGAAGTTAGTTTAAGAAGTTCATTATCTTTCCCAACTAGGTGTCTGCTTAGTCGATTAAGTAGAGGGAAGTGTGTGGGTGCAGAATAGTTTAGAATCATCTCTAATTTATAAAGTGAAGGAAAAATAGGACAGAAACCCCATTTTAGTCAAGTTGAAAAAGTTAGTCAGAGATCATAAATTAGAGGTTTTCTCCCAAGGGGGAGATGGTATGCTGCATTTCTAGGGTCGGTTATACATGCCAGGTATATATAACTTGAGGCAACAAATTCTTGCAGAAGTGTGTGTAGCATGTTACTCTATTCATCCAGGGACCACTAAGATATACCGTGATTTATGGGAGGTCTATTGGTGGTGTGGGATAAAGAGATACATTGCAGAGTTTGTGACTAAGTGCTCCATATGTTAGCAAATTAAGATTGAGCACCAAAAATCTAGTGGTTCCATGCAAGGGTTTAGTATTCCCACGTAGAAGTGGAAGGAAGTGAACATGGATTTTGTGATGGGTTTGCCTCATACTCATCACCATCATGATTTGATTTGGGTCATTGTAGATAGGATGATCAAATCAACTCACTTTTTACCAGTTTATACCTCTTATTCAGCTAAGGATTGTGCTAAGATCTACGCTATAGAGTTGGTCAGATTGCACAGATTTTTGTTGTCCATTATCTCAGATAGAGGTACCCAGTTCACCTCTCATTTTTGGAAAGACTTATAAAAGGGTCTTGGTACCCAAGTTCACCTCAGTACAGCCTTCCACCCTAAGATAAATGGCCAAGCAGAGAGGACCATTCATAATTTGGAAGATATGTTAAGGGCATGTGTCATTGACTTTAAGGGTAGATGGGATGACCACTTGCACTTGACTTAGTTCGCATATAATAACAATTATCATACCAGCATTCAAATAGTTCCATTTGAGGTGCTTTATGAAAGGAGATGTAGATCTCCCATTGGTTAGATTGAAGTGGGTGAGGCCACAGTAGTAAGTCCTAACTTGGTATTTGATGCCTTAGAAAGAGTTCAGTTGATCAGGAAAAGGCTTAAGACATCTCAGAGCCGACAAAAGTCATATGCAGATGTGCGAATGAAGGATCTCAAGTTTGAGATTAGTGATTATGTGTATTTGAAAATCTCCCCTATGAAAGAAGTGAAGAAGTTTGGTAAGAAGAGGAAGCTCAGTCCCTGATATGTCGATCCTTATCAAATTCTCAACCATTTTGGAAAGGTAGCTTATGAGCTTGAGTTATCTTCAGACTTAGGTTCAGTATATTCAGTGTTTCATGTCTCCTTGCATAAGAATTGCATAGGTGACCCAGCATTTGTAGTCCTTATAGAGAGTATAGATGTTCAGAACAGTCTCTCTTGTGAAGAGATTCCAATAGAAATCCTCGATCATCAGGTTCATAGATTGAGGAACAAAGAAGTTTCTCTAGTCAAAGTTCTTTGGCGAAATCAGTTCATGGAGGGAGCTACTTTGGAAACAGAAGCAGATATATGGACCAAGTATCCTCACCACTTCTCCGCAAACTCAGACTCAGCTCAAGGTAACAATAATCTTCCTTAGATTTTCTTAGTTCCATGTTCAGTTACAGTTACAAAGTTGGTGTTCATTACCGTTGCATATCATCTTCATGATAGTCATGAATTCATGAATTAGTTCAACCATGTACTCATGCATCAGATATACATGTTCAGATTGAAAACTCAGCTTATCAGAAGTTTTAGTCATGTATTCCATGCATCAAAATGCGTGTTCGGTGCGTAAGCTCAGTCTATTATGTTTCTCAGCTTAGTCAATCTCATTCGAGGATGAATGTTCCCAAGGGGGACATATTGTAAGACCCTACAAAATTCAAAGCTTAACTCAATCCATTAAAGCTTGAAAAGAGATCCATCCCAGACTTAGAAATTTCAGCTAAGTGTTTATACATAAAATTATTTTTAGTTGTCATAAGTTGACAATCCTATTTTATGACCCTTATGACCTTAAAATATCAATTTTTAGGTTGATTCATGATTAGGAATGTCAGTAGGTCACTTCGGGTGGGTTTTGGATTTTTCAAACCTCGTTTGAACTATGTTCAGGTGACCAAAATAATGGGTCAGAGTGATCTCGATGCGTCGCATCGCCCATCACATCGGCCAATAATTTTCCCCAACTTTTAGTACAATTCCGGTGAACTAATGTGAACTCAATGTGGTGCATTAGTCATCGTATTTATTCCATCAATATGGCACGTCGGTCTGCGCGTCACTACACACGTTTTCTGTCATTAAAAGCCCGTGTCCATAGGGGTATTTGAATCATTATCCCAGCTATTTTGATTCCCAAAACATAAAATCAAATGACCCTAGAGGCTAAATTGCTCACTTTCTTTCAAATTTACTCAAGGACAAACCCTAGGGCTTTTAATTTAAAGAGCAAATCCCTAAGAACAAACCATCAGTTTTCTCGAATTCAAGCATCAAGGTATGTGAAGTGTTTATCCAAGGGTTTTCTTCCACCCTTGGAGTTGAAGAACCTCTTTTAAAACTTCAAGTTTATTGAATTCATTAATTCCATGTTAGGCTTGAATGAATTCATGATTATGATATTAATTGGGTTTCTAATTCTTGATTTATACAAGATTTATGTAAATTTATTTGACATGTGTGTAGTATTATATGAATTCATGTGAAAGCCCTAAAATTTGTAAGTTGGGATTAGAAATCATGATGCTTACATGTTGATTAGTATTATGTGCATAGATTATGTTCCCCGAGTGTTTGAAAAATGGCTCATGTGGATCAAATTGGGAAACCATGACATTCTAGCAGATGTACAAGCTTATATCCTACAAGTGTTTGATAAAATATCTCTGTGTATGAGTTAAGAACATTATAATGCTTTTCAAGATCATGCTATGCTTTATTTTTCATGTTATCGAGTCCTGGGGGTATCATTACCCAATAATCTAGCTATTTACCTAGAATTACAATAGCTTCAGAATAGTCTCAGTAGTGTCACGTACAGTAGCATTCAGCCAGTATAGAATTCAGTGTATCCAGTCAGCAAATTGAATTCAGAATATTCAATTAGATTATAGTACTCAGTGAACTCAGTCCAGTTTAGTCAATCAACACGATCAGTAACAGTTTAGTCTAGCCTAGAATAGTTTAGAAATCAGTTCAGTGTCTATTCAGTTGGGAGTAGGATTCAGCACTGAGTGAACCCAAGGATAGGGACATTTCTATCAGTAAAGGGTTTGACCCTTAGTATCTATCCCTTCATTACAGAACTACGTAGCTAGCATAGGTTGAGATGTCTTCCTACCTGTGTAGGGTTGATACATCTCGTACAAGTTTTCCTGCCAACAAGGGTTAACTCATAGTCATTATTAGTATCCCTTAGGAAGGTACTAAAAACCTTCCAACTAGGTTCACAGGTTGGACCCAACTCAGTCATACTCGGGGTATGTCAGTTAGATAAACACTTCCACAATTTTAGTTTCAGACTCAATATAAAACCTCAGTTCAGTTTTAAAATCAGGACGGTTAGACACAGCCACCCAGCTCAGTATAGAACTCTGTTCATTTCTACGGAATTAGGACTTTTAGAAATAGTCACTCACTATACAGTAATTTAGTATCACTAAACTAAGATATCAGTCATTCAATTATCAGAATTCAGTACCTAGTGTTAACATGAATCTCAGTTATAATATGCGTAGTTATGAGCATATCATTGCATATTCAGTATTTACAGTAGTTTCAAGTATACATATATTCTTAGTTTGTTATATTTATGTCACTCAATAGTTATTATTCATGTATATGAACCCATGCATACCAACCTACCTCACTTAGCATACCAGTACATTCAAAGTACTAACGCATACCTTTCTTTTGCACTGTGATATCTTATATCATGGGTTCAGACGCTCGGGCTCATGAACATACCTAGTAACCCATATCATCATCAGCAAATTTAGTGGTGAGTCCTCATAGTTCGAGGACAGAGTTGTTATTTCAGCATTTTCAGTATATTATCAGTAGTCGAAGTTACTTGGAACTGTCCCATCAACTCCATTTTTAGATAGTTTAGTTAGAGGCTTTTCAAACAAGATTATTTCAGATAGACATTCACAGAGTTAGGTGTAGTTTATTTAATTTTTCAAGTTTTGAAAATGTTGAAAAGGCTCACTGGCCCACATGCGGACCTCACCTTTTTCACTTTTTGGAACCTAACCCTAAAAATTAAATGAAAAATAAATTTAGTAGCTATTTGACATAAATAAGTTTTGAAGGTAACCTTTTTTCTAATTCTTCTCAAGCATCTGATTGATGTGGATGCATTCCATAATAAGGATGAGGCATAGGCATATAGTAGAAAACATGATTGTAGTTGGTTGTTGCAGGTGCTCTCCCCTTGTTACTTTGCTGCCTTAAACTCTGTCCTGTAGCTTCATATATTCCTTGAAATGTTGGAAGCCATAGATACGTTAGATTTTATGGAATTTGAATGTTGTATGGCCTATATCGACAATTTTGTGCTTGTTGTCCCTCAGCTCCTTCAGTCTGCGTTTAAGCTAGGATGTTTTTTTATCTTTCTCTCTGACCATGTGTGCTAGCCTTCTTAGTTGTTAATTTCAATTGCATTGTTTGTTTGTGGATCCGCTGTAATTTTTTTGTTCTCAACTTACTTTGGAGAGATCAAACTTTCTATATAAATAAAATCATCCATTATGGTCTTTGAATCAACAATATCATTAGAGTATAGAGGCCACTTTAGATTGCTTGATCCATTGGATGTCTTGTATATATTTTCTTCATTTGCTTTCACACTAAAGAAGCTACGTATCACTCCATCATTTAAAAATCTATATATTGGTGTGATTATACCTTTCTCACCACTTGGTCTATTAAACTATTTCATCCAAGATTTTTTATGCCATAAGTTTTCTAAAAGTTATCCCATTGTTATGATGATAACAAAGTCTTCTACCCACTGCTGTTGCACTTGTTTCTTTAGTTCTATTGGAATACGGTGTCACCAACAATAGTATCTTTCCATACATCTCATTCAAAATATTAGAAGATACCACACAATACGTGTTGACGCCCTGCTAATGAAATTATCCCACTACAAATGCCATACATAACTCCCTTATACGTGTTTGAATGTCGTTTATCCCCTCTGCATAATCGCTAATTTTCCTCCAGGAATCACTTTTAATTGTAAGAATTTCATTAGGTACTCAATTTTCAAAAACAAATGCATCAATCCTAATGATTTTATAGTCATCAATAGTAGAGTCGAATCCCAATCCATAAATATATTTCTCTGAATGATGATCGTGGATACTGAGTGGGAAGTTTGACTAACTCTCCTATGGATGGGTTCCTTAAGAATAACATGGAAGGGTGTTGGGTCTTCTCAAGTTCACTGCAAATCCCGATAAAACACAAGTCATCACAACAACAATAGACACAACCCGATATTGGTTCAAGTTTGGAGGAAATCAAGTTTGCGTATATCTTTAATAAGTTGAGGCGCCGAGTTGGATAAAGATAAAGAATAGAAACTAGAATTAGTATATCCAAAAATGTTTAGAATTTGACGAATAAGCAATTTTGGGGGCAAATTGTGGTCGTTGGCATGAATATTGAGATGCGCTTTCTTAAATTATGGTTGGGAGATTAAATTATTCCAAAATTTTGAAACACACTTGAATCGGGAAGAGACTTCACGGATAGCCTACTGAGGGTGTCCATATTTCTTGGTGACTTCCCATTCATGGAAAGAAGAGATAAATATACATTTTTTGATTGAAACGAAATAGGGATCTATATTTATAGATATTTGAAACTAAATTCCTTAATTTTATTCCTAAAAGAATAAAGATTTCCAACTAATTAATGTTGACATGTCCTGCAAGAAGGTGAGGTGGGTTACATCTTCCCCAAGGTTTTGCCCCTTCCCCCCTTCCTCGCCCTGCCCTATTTAAGCTCTAATTAAAATGATATTATTTATTTAATATTTTATAAAAAAAATTAATTTATTATAGAGGTAAAATGATAATTCAATTTTTAACTTTTTATTTTCACTTTTAGCATAACTAATTTAGTGTACGTGTTTTGTGTGTGTACCTATATCAATGAATAGATAATTAAAAAAAACTGATAAATTAATTAAATAGCCTATTTAAATTAAATTAAAAGTGCATAATCTTGAAAATGATAAATAGAACTATACTTTCCAAGATTTTAATAGAAATGTTGATATGAAATGAGATACGTAACACTAATTCTCCATATCCAAGTTCTTGCAAGTAACAAAGATCAACTTCAAAAATTATATGCCAGTGTAATTTAAATTTCGCAACATTATTTAACCCTGCACTAATAAGCCCTACTGTTCTTACCTTCCATGCATCAATTATGTATATTTGCTTATAATTTTGATTGGTTTAACGTTTTTCTGGAATATAGTTCTTCCCTAACACATCTTAGTAATATGCTTATGTACGGTAAATATCTCAACACCAAGAAAGACTCTCTCTTCTAAAACAATAAATTTAAATTTTTATCTATATTTTTAACGTTGTAAGAAAGTTTGTCTTTGTAGTCTGTAGAGGAATTAATCTAAATAATTGTTCTAAAAATTGCACAAAGCCACAACTTTATTTTCACTTATTACACAAAATCCCAACTATCAAAACATATTATAAAAATCCCACTTTTTCAATTTCTGTCTCTAAAAATACATATACAAAGCTTTACCAAAATTGACTCACGGTTACGCTCCTTAGAAAAGCCTACAATCAAGGAGCGGTTACCATTTTTGAATTCAAACGTGTTTGAGTCCAATTGCTAATCACTGGCATTTAATGTTAACTAAATCTACATTTAACATTATGAAATTTAAAGATCTGAGGTTAGTTCCTTTTGTTCTGAGTTTACTAAAATTTGGAGATTCCGAATGAACAAGATGGTACATGTCATTCATTGATTTTTTTCATATTATTGGAGTAATATTTTGATTTTCTACTTTACCAAAATATAGAATCGAACTTAGATTTCTCCTTTTTATATTTTTAATTTTGGTTTTCAGTTTTATCTTTTTGCAGTTACTAAATTAACGTTCTTAGTAAATGGATGATTCTCCTTCTTTTAGTTTAGGATTAACTCAGTTAGAGTATAATGAACCAATAAATTGTGTTATTGGGTTTATTCCCATAGAATTTGATTACGAGGACCCTAATTTTGTTGAAAATAGATCAAAACATTGTAATGACCCCATTAAGATTAAAAAACTTAGAAAAGTTGTTGATGAAAGGTTGAAAAAATAAATTGAAGAATCGTCAAGAAAAGCAAAAAAAGATGATACTGCACGGCCACGTCTACCAAAGGTTTCTTTGATTTTTTGTTTTTGAATTTAATTGTTATTTTGTATTAGAATATTTTTTATTTATTTAGTAATGTGAGTTTTTTTCACTTTTTATTTTTTGGAAATGTTTGTTAGTTCTGTTGTGGAACATCAATTTTTTCATAAATTAATTATTTATTTTACTAGTTGTCAGTGTATATAATTAACACCCTTTTGTATATTATAGACATGATATGTGATGATGTGATATTTGGAACTGTAAATATATGTTTAGTTCATATAAATCTCTTTCTTAGCTACGGTATTTTTATATTGTTTAGGTAGGAATTGATTGGTTTTGTTATTACTAATACCCATTCTGAACTCATGTATATATTTTGTTGTTATGTAAAGTCCTTTTTTAGGGCAGGAAGTATATACATACATAGCCTATTTGCACTTTTATTTTGCCAGTGTACATACAGAAAAGCACCTATGTATAACATATACATGAGTGATTTATGTTTTTGAACATATACATAAGTTTCTGTTGATTATGCTTTTTTGTGTATTGGTTGCAGGAATATACACTACATATATTTATATGATAGACATATACATAAGTATTACTATGTATTTTGATGTGTAATGAAATGCCTAGTTTCATATACATCATACTTATATACATGATTATCATATACATAAGAAATATTATGTAAATAGGTAAAATATAAATGAATATTCCATAAGAGTTTTAAATTTGATTATATACATTGATTTTATGATGTGTTTTTTATTTTTGTACAAGGTCTGAAATACAGGATAAAACATGTCCCTGCGCATTCGTTGCATTTTGATAATTCGTGCAACCTCAATTTTGGAGCAGATATCAGGAACTATCTTGGTGAAGAAGTTCAAAATCTTTTTAGAAAAAAAAATTAGTTCCTTTTAAGACATGCCTCAGTGTAACTTTCAGAGTCAGATTTCCAAATGCTTACTCATGCTTGAGATAGAGCAAGATAACCCGAATGAAATAAATATTTATGTGTAGGGGACTATTCTCAAGTTTTCTATTACTGAGTTTGCTATAATATCTGGACTTAACTGTACAGGAAACATCAATGATCACTTGTAAAGTGATTCATCAAAGTCTATATTAATGGCTAAGCATTTTTCAGATGCAAAAAATTCTATCAAAAAGATTGCTTTTGTGCAAGGTTTCAAGTTGGGAAACTTCGACAACAACACGGATGCTTTTAACATGTCCATACTTTATTTCATTCATACTTTTGCATGTTCACAAATACGTGAAGCACCTATTAGCATATCCAACTTTGTGATAATTGGGGATGGCAGGTATGAATAATTTTCATAGGGGAAGACTTCGTTTCAAAAGCTTACGGCAACGTGGAGACATGATTTCTTGGTTGAAAAATAGTTATACCATACGGGAGAAATGCCCCATGTTTTAAATGTATGGATGTACAAATATTGTTCTGAGGTAGATATTACGATAGCTGAGCGAGTGGGCAATGCAATTTCAAGAATTTTTAATTGGAAGGTTGTTGGGATCAAGGTCAAGTACGAGAAGTTCATGAGTAGTATGTTCAGCAAGGTAAGCATTTTGTAAATTTTGTCGAGTTCATCTTTTTATTTCATTTTGTTGTGTTTAAGAGATTATTAAAGTTTCAAAAATTTTATTGCTTAACCGTTTGTATACAAAAATATAAGTCCTACTCGTGAAGAATTAAAAAGGCTTCATTTGCCAGTGAGTGAAGGCATTGACTTAAATGACTCTAAACCTCCATACTCACCTAATACTTCGGCAGATAGTAGTGGTAAACATCCTGTTGTTGACATACATGTATATTAGAACTTCGAGATATAAGGTTTTGATGATTTCAATACAATACCACCTTCAAAAATTCTTAAAAAGACAAATTTCAATGCTGATACATCAGTATCCCAACCTACGAAGAAAAGGAGGACAGTTTATTTTGATGCTAAAACTGTCGAGTAGCAGGAACATCTGAAAACACCAGCTTCTATTCCAAGAGGTTATATATCAACTGATAAAACACCAATATCTATTTCAGAGCATGTTGACGCAGGAAACATGCGTCCCTCATCCTCCAGTAAGTTTGTTCATCAATCCACTTCTGATGTCAATTGGACGAGATAAATTTGTTTATACAGTCTTAAGTAAGTTTTTTCATAAGTTCAATACTAAAAAATAAATTTTACAAATACTCAGATATTATTTGTCTTTTTATTTATAGGTTGACAAAAATTCAACGATCTTCACAATCTAATTGTTAAACAACATGAAGACTCAAATGAGAAAATTGATTAAAAAAAATATGGCATAAGTAATTACAATGTATATGATATATACACTATGTATTTAATTAGATTTTTATGTATAATTAAATTTTAATTTAATTACAATATATATGATATATATATATATATATATATATACTATGTATATGATTGTAAATACATAAGTAATTACATCAAAATGAGAATGTCATCAAAAACCATGAAATGCCCCTTTCAAACTTGTTGGTTGTCGGCGACAGTGATAGATTCATAGGCAACAAGTCTAGTGAAGACATATCAGAGGATACTTATTTTGATGAAAATTGTAGTCCAAAACATAAACAATCCAAGGTTACTAATCTCATTTTATTAAATTGACCCTTAAAAGAATGCAGGAATTCATTTATGTATATGTTTTATGTTATATCTAACACGATTTTGAAGGGTGTAGTGTGGATATTGGAAATGCCATAGTAGATGCTCTTGTTGAAGCTATGGTGAATCAAAAATCGGACTACGCCAATGTTGAAACATTAGTTACCTTCCATATCCATAAAGATCATGTCATGACTCAAATGGCCATGAGTGGTACCCACACTAACCTTCCTGTAGGAGAACCATCTAAATCAAACCACTACCGAATCACTTAGTCAATATAAAGATGGTATTATTATAAAATCAACATAATAACAATAATCCTGGACTAATCATTATTAATGTGGAAGTCAAACAAACTACTTACTACAATTTTCAAGACTCGAAAGTCATTGTACAAGAACTACTAACAAAGATCATGTCTAAAAAGATACCCAAAAATAAAGTAAATAAAGAATGTTTCATTGCCCGGAAGATGGACAAGAACAAATAAGATGACTCATGGCATCTTGGAGACAGAGTGTTCACCCTTTGATCAAGATCTACTATCAAAACCCTAGAGGTGAGGTCATGTCTGAGCCTCTAGAATACTTTCAGC
This sequence comes from Capsicum annuum, assembly GCF_002878395.1. Taxonomy (NCBI): domain Eukaryota; kingdom Viridiplantae; phylum Streptophyta; class Magnoliopsida; order Solanales; family Solanaceae; genus Capsicum; species Capsicum annuum. The sequence goes on along the minus strand of NC_061121.1, from coordinate 54,764,583 downwards.
ACTCAACAAAAAAAGAGTACTGGGTAGTACCAGTATAAACCACTATGTACTAGTAAGTATCATAGTCCAACTCAATTTAAAAGAATGTATACAACATCAACATAAATGAAATAACAAGTAGACTGGCATCGTCACATAACAAATATTCAATGAATCAACAATACAGCAATAACAGGTCAAAACAGTGCTCACAAATAAGTCACATAACCATCAAGAGTATCAACCATACTGTAAACATGAATCAACACAAATATGTGCACACATGCTATGGAATTTATTTTTTCCCAAATAGTCATGACCTGCAGGGAATAATCTATGTTCATGCACCGTACCGGTGTGGCGCCCGATCCACCATATATAAATTCGTACTGGTGTGGTACCCAATCCAACATATACATATTCGTACTTATGTGGTACCCGATCCAATATATATATATATATATCCATATCGGTATGGTACCCGATCTAACATATATATATCTGTACCGGCATGGTACCCGATCCAACATATATATATTCGTACCGGTATGGTACCCGATCCAACATATACATATCCATACCGGTGTAGTACCCGATCTAATATATACATATCCATACCAGTGTGGTAACTGATCCAATGTATACCTATTTGTACTGATGCGGTACTCAATCCAACTTACACATATCCATATCGGCTTGGTACCCTATTCAATATATACATATCCGTACCAGTGTGGTACCCGATCCACCATAAATAAGTAATCAATATCAAATCTACGTTACCTCATAGCATACAATATGATGTACCAAGATTACAAGTACACTTACACTCATAAGACAATTCCATCAAGTAAATTTTCAATAATCATTTATACATGCCTCAATAATCCAAATATCATCAATTTCAAGCATGTCCGAATACCAATCAACAAGTATCCAATTTAGGAGAATACACATAATTAAATAGATTCTAAACTCAAATTAAACCATAACCTACCTACACCGAAGAACTTTAATACAATCTACGGTGAAGGGTATTGCTCTTTCGTGAAACTTCCAAATGTTTCAAATTTGTTCAACTATGTAATCCCAATAAGAGTACGGAACTAATGACAATTATTTTGCACATTCTCACTTAAAAATTTAAGAACTAAAGAAACAATCAAAATAGTAGCTTGCAATTGCCAAACTCTACACTTAAACCTCAATTTCTCAACCTATCTTAATATTATCATCAATATGATTAAGGCGACATTATTATTACGTTGCTACTGTAAAAAATAGCAATTGTTGGTTTTAAATTTTGAAAGCACGCTGTTAGTTCCAATAATGGCATCATATGTTGCTAATTAACATAAACAATTCACAAGTCTAAGACAACAACAATGCAAAAATCCCGACAATTGGCATTACATAATCTTTCTTTTTCCATTAACCTTAATAAAGACAAAAACCATTAACCTTAAAAAAACAAAAACACGATTTGCTAGCATACAATTTTCTTAACTTAATAGGGGCAATGAATTGCTAATTCGTACTACTGTTTCTCATTCTTAATACAGATAAAATTTCTACCGATATCCATTAGACTATTATGATGAAAACAATAATGTACTTCAATTTCCATCAATATTTCAATGAACAACGGATGCTAACCTTAAACCTGAAGCCAAAATCTCTTCCTCAAACTCCAATAATGAAAACCGCTATTATCTGCCTCTTTTCTTGTAACTTTCTGATGCTATTAATTAATACTATAAATGGTAAATCCTAACCATTTAATTTTACCCTTATATTAACCACATAAGTAAATAAATTGTCATCTTGACCCATTAACTTATTAATTAAATTAACTATCTCAATTACCCAAAACTTTTAATATATTCTCACAATTTGTTTGGAACCCTATAAAAATAAATTTAATATGTAAATTATCTAAAAAAAAGTATGTTTTGAATCTATTGGAATCACTGAAACACTAATTTGGGGTCATTTTGATCGAAAAATTGACCATGATCGAATTTAACTTCCTTTAGCTCAATAACTCAATTAATGACTTAAATTACTTTCGAAAACCTCAAGAATTGGTACTACTCAGCACTGTAAGTCATAAATCATTTATACGACCTACAGGGAGAACTCAAATACGAAAGATGAAAAAATTTCACAAAACAACCAGGAGGGTCATTACATTAGATACCAATTAAACAACCGTTCATCCCCGAACGAAAAACAAGTGACAAAAAGAGCAAACAAGGAATTACTTGAATCCACAAAAAGATGTGCATACTTACTACCCATGTCTGCTTTGGTCTCCCAAGTGGCCTCTTCAATAGGATGATTCTTCCACTGGTCCATCACAGACACAATCTCTTTAGTCCTTAACTTATGGACAACCAAATACCTAGCTTAGCCTAGCATACCTCCACCGCCCCAGACTTGAAAGGTTTAATCAGTATATAACAACACAAGGTATATTCTACACCCATATATATGCAACCGTCCTATACCGGCTGATAAATATAGGTGCATACTGGTGATAGGCAATGCACATGCAGAAATAAATGCAAAGTACACAATCAATATAACAACTCATCATAACTATCCTCATTAGGACCATCATCATCGTAATCAACCTCCGACCTTGCCGGATATCAACACATTATCTATAGTATCCTCCGACCTTGCCGGGTATCAACCTATTATAAATATATCCTCTGGCCTTGCCGGATATTAACATCATCACAATAGTATCCTCCATCTCTACTGGGTATCAATATCATTACAATAGTATTCTCCAGCCTTGCCGAGTATAAACATATCATCATAATAGTCATTACCGAATAACATACACTAAAATACTCAAAAAAATAGTCATATCACCATAAAATATCTATCTAGTCACTACTTCCTAACTACTCGTTATTAGCTAACCAACACTTATTATAATATAATCACTAGTTTGCTAGTCATCACATAACCTCTAGTTATTAGCCTTAACATTATCCTTCACATAATCCTTACTCTCGGGATAGCAACTAACCACTATTTATTTAATAGCCAACATCTAATATTTAGTCAAGGTTCATCACTAGACCAAAACTGCCATTTATCCACCATTCATTATTATCAACTAATCATCCTATATCCGTTAATCATTACTAGACATCACATTACTATTTTTTACCTAACCATCTTTTATTAAATGACACCATTCATTATCTAACCATCGTTTACCAATTAATCCTTGCTTAACTATTCATTAGTTAGCCATTTAGCAACTATTTAAAGTTATTAACTAGTTATCTCTTATTAACAATATCTCTTATTATCTAGCCTAATTAACACATAAATTCTCATTTATAGACTAATCGACATCACGAACTTAGTCATCAATACCAACTAATCTTCACCTATGCTAGACAACGACCTCACTATAAGTCACACATTAACCATCACTAGCTACCATGTTTCAACTAAGAAATATTCATTAACTAATATATTAGGAATAGCTACCATATTTCAAATAAGCAAGATTCATTAACTAATACATTAGATTCGTAGCCATCACCAGTATCCAATTAATAAATTCATAAGCAACATACCACATCTTCCTCTGTCCCATACTGGAGAGATGTGTATACAAATATAAACTGTAATCGTATCCTTTACACTGATAAACACTCCTCGGATATTCAATCATTATCATAACACAACCCTTGGCCCATTAATTTATCCAAAATAGTCACAACATCATAATTATGACTTTAGGCCCATATCATATCCAGAACTCATATCAATAATCATATTTATAAGTTATAGCATATCTTTAATCATCTCACATATTAGAGGCATAATATAGATAGACATGTAACCGTCTATTAGATATCTTATATTGATAGGTCATATATCATGACTACGAGGAATATCACCTCTCTAGGATAATTTGCATATATAAGAGGAAATAGCATCTCTATAGGCCAATCATAACATATCTAGGAGGAATATCTTCTTTAAATGTCCAATATCACTTCCACAAGAAGTATCATAACTATAACTTCAAATCCACAATCCGAGAACATCAATACAAGTTACCAAGTTATGAAGTAACCTTATTGTAAGGCTTACTAGCTTCATCTATGTCTAACATCCACAACTAAGTCCACAAAACTTAGCACAAGTTTAGGCCTAAGTGGGCCAGATGATCCAACTTTTAATCCTCGATTTCCATAATTAGGCACACTATGCCCCAAACTAGGATAAGGTATCTAGTTCATCTTCTAGATGTTAAGTAAGCCATATTCAAGCTGAAGATAGAAACTTCAACTAGAAATAAGGGTAATCAAGTCAACTCTACCCAACTTACGATTTCAAGACTACCACACTAGCCCCATAAGGCTAAATATGCAAATCATGCTTCAAATTCTAAAACCATATCCCAAACATAGGTTTACTTCATAACCATTCTATAACTAATTTAAACTAGAGAGGGAAATCAATAGGATTCAAAGGGGGTATAAATATGTCATTTTATGGGTCCCAAGACCGCATCTAAACTCCAAACATCAACAATCGAGGCCAAGTCATCCTACTCATAATCAAGCCTAAATTTATATCCATATGCAACATATATCACACATCATCTATGAAGAAAAGTAGACAGAATCCTACCAGAACCCACACTTAGAAAACTTTGCATCAAGTTTTTTTTCTCTTCAAATAAACCCAAAAAAATACTTATGTGATTCTCATGTTCCTTTTATTCTTAGAATAAACCAAAATATCATCAACAAAGACAATCACTAAAGTGTTCAAGTAGGGTTTAAATATCCTATTTATCCAACTCATAAAAGTAGTTGGGCCATTAGTCAGCCCAAAAGACATCACAAGGAACTTATAGTGCCTATACCGAGTTCAAAAAGTAGTCTAAGAAATATCATCAGGTCGAATCTTAAGCTGATGATACCCAGAGCTCAAACCAATCTTAGAAAATATGGATACACCTTGCAACTAGTCGAATAAATCATCAATACGGGACAAAAGGATACATATTATGGAATGTAACTTATTCAACTGCCTATAGTCTATACACATATGAAAAATACCATCTTTTTTCTTCACAAACAAGATAAGAGCACCCCATAGAGAGGTAGTCAGATGAATAAAACTTTTACTCAATAAATTCTATAATTAATCATTTAGCTCCCTCAACTCAATCAGAGCCATCCTCTAGGGAGGAATAGAAATAAGACGAGTACCTGTCTTTAGATCAATACAGAAATCAATGTCATGGCCTAGTGGCATACCAGGAAAATCTTCAGGAAAAAACACTTGGAACTCACACACTACAAAAACTAACTCAATAGATGGGACCTCTATAGAAGTATCCCAAAGATGTGCTAGGAAGGCCAAACAATAACCTTTTTGCACGTAGAAAGAAAATAAGTTTTATTAGAGTAGGACTATAATTACCCTTCCACTCAAATCTATCTATTCCTCGTATAGCCATAGTCACTGTCTTAGCATGACTGTACAGTATAGCATGATACAAAGATAGTCAACTCCTACCCAAAATTATATCAAAATCTACCATGTCTAGAATCATAAAATCTACCCAAGTTTGATACCCCATAAACATAATAGAACAAGAACGATAAATCCTATCAACAACAACAAAATCACTAATAGGAGTAGACACGTGAATTGGAAAGTCAAGTAAATCATATACCATGTCCAAACCTACAGTAAAATTGATAAACACATATGAGAAAGAAGAACCAAGATCAAATAATACAGTGGACATTTGACCACAGACAAGAATAGTACCTGTAATAATAATGTATGATACCTCTACCTCGGGCCTGCCTGGAAAAGCAAAGATATGGTCCCTACCACTAATTTAAAAATTATTTTTATCAAGCTGAGAATCATCTCGATGAGGTTGATTACCACCCCTACATAATTGATGACCATCATGACCACTCTGTGAACGACCTTTACCATTACCACCACCTCCCCTACCTGCTAGAATTAGCGCTCAAGGAGTTTGTTGCTGGCCAAACTAACCATAATGCCTAAAATTAGGACAAAACCTCATAATGTGACTCACTCCACCGCAATCATAACTGTAATAACCCATAGTTTTTCCAGCTTAATTTCGCTCCTAGAATGTCAATGGTTAGCTTCAAAAATGGATAACTTTTGTTACACATGAAATTTTCTAGATTTTGACTGTCCATTAAGTATATAATTGAATAAGCTTTCCATTTATACCAATTTTGTCCAAATCCGATACTCGATTGAAGAGTTATGGCATCTTTAGTAATGCAGTGGATCACCTGAGCAATCCTCGTGTCGTGGTGAAGGTTAAGTTCCCATTTGTCAATTTCTAGTGGACCTCTGTAATAAGCTCGCATTGTGGAGAGGTCCAAATTCCCAGTTATCCATTTCTAGTAGGCCAACATAATGGTACCGCATCATGACAAAGGCCTAAATGGCAATTCTATAGAGTACCGCTATAGCTCGGCATCACGGTAATTTGCCAGTTCTCAATTTTCAAGAATTCAGTAAGCCACCGCGATAGTGGTGCATCGCGGTGGCATGCAAAGTTAGGATTTTCCAATTCTGATCAAAAAATTAAAAAGGGATCGTTGGTCAATTCTCAATCCCCCAATCTGTCTAAAACATAAGTTTAAGCCAATTCTAAGAACTTTATGCTTATTTTCATCCATTCTCTCTCAAAATGAAACCCTAGAGCTCCAAAGCTTCTTCTCCAAGAAATTAAATTCCTCCATCATTTCTCCAAAAAAAGCTCTAAATTGAGGATTCCCAGCAAAGACAATCAAAAATTCATCTTCAAGAACTCAAATAGGAATCAAAAGTTCAAGTTTCTCCATTTAATCATCAATTAAGGTATGTGGGTTTTATGAACAAGGATCATCTTCCATCCTTGTGCCCAAAACCAAGTTCTAATTACAAATTCATATGATTTTGAATGAATATACATGAGATTTGAATTAGGGTTCATACCCATTATTGATATTTGTAAAATTATGAGTTTTTAAGAGATTTTGAAGATGAATTGCATGTTCATTTTCATATTTTCATGCCCATTGGCAGTAATTTCCAGATTTTGAGATGAATTATCATGGTTTTCATTATCAAGCATGAACTTTATGATGTCTTTACATGAACTTAATGCATAGGTTACTAAGCCCAAGTTTATATGTTGATATTTCAAGAAAGATGATGCTTTAAGCATCTTATGATTAGATTAATTAAAGATTTTTAGTAAAGTTTTGATCTTTTTGATTCTCAGATAAGATTTAGAATCCACTTTACAGATTCATTACAGATTATAGAATTCAAATTAGCTTTATTTACAAAATAACTTAGATAAAAGAATAATTGGTTTCTTAATGAACCATTATACTAGATTTTAAAGTGAATTTCTAATAGAATGAGCATACAGATTTAAAGGGAGTAATTTTTAGCACCGAGTGGTAAGTATGAAATTAGTGTGCCCTATCTTTCACAGAACTACATAGCCAACGTAAATACAGATTATGAGATTATTCCCATTCTAATATGGGTGACAGTTACAAATGTGATCACTTAGCTCAGGTTATACTCCTTGTCAAGTGTATGACATCTCTCCCCATCGTGAGGTTTTCCCATAGGGGAACAAAACATTAGACTCCATGTTAGCTCATATGGTTTATGTCAGTTAGAAGAACCTCCCTAACAGTAAGGACTATAGAACAATTTTCAAAGAAATTTCCTTCAGATAAGTATTTTTTTCCCTTACAGAACAGTTTTTAAAAGAATTCCCTACAAGTGAAGAAAAGCTTTTAGAAAATTAAGTGTAAAGCCTCACAACCTTATTTAGATTATGCTTTAGAGAAAAATATTAGCTATAGACTTCAACTTTTAGATTTCAGATATAAAAGTGAGTCCTTTCCATACTTAGGAAGCATGATTTACAGACAAATCACTAGTACAGCTTCTAGAACTAAATGGCATGACTCAATAGATTTATAAAGTAAGATTTACTATTCATGAATTATGATTTTCAGCTTTCAGATATTCCAGCTTATGTGAGTCATTTACATTTAGCATGTATTCTTCTGCAAATTGATATAAATGTTGAGATTATGTTTTGCTTATGCATTCACCCCCATATAATCAGTATATCTGTAATATCTCAAAAATAGGTCTCGAGATGTCACACGGTGCTTAGGACAAAAAGTGATCCAAGTCTAACCCTTCTACTGGTGTAACTAATAAGCAACTAAATAAATATGTATAAAATAACTAAGTTTACTGTGCGAAAATATAAAAATGATAGAATCTATGAAATTACAATATTGATACAACTTTTACATTCTGATAAAGTCTGAAAAGAGGAACTAAAATTACATAACTGACTCTAACTGATTTCTGTTAAGCCTCTACTATACTGACTATAGATAGCTGGGACGTGACTCCAACTACCCCTAATCAATACATATGAGTAAGAAAGTAAAGTACATAAATGACATCAAACTAAAGTCCCCGAAGTAGGAGGACTCATCATCTGCTGGCTGTAATTTGTAACTTTATTATATGCATAAACATAAACTATGATCATTGAACTAACACGTAAGGCACGAGTAGATATTGGGATAACTAAAAATACTAAAATAAGACTGGGTTGAGCCTTATCCTCACTTTCTGATATCCTACACTACACTGGCATCACTACTGAAATCTGGAAGTTTGACTTTGTTACTCATTCTATCATCTCCCCCTTAGCTTTAAGCCATCACTCTAAGTCTGGAATACAACAATACACGTGAACAATAAACTTACTCTGAAAGACTATCCCAGAAATTCTATGACTCAATGCTAATGCTTTCTTCTAAGATAAAACTCTATCTTTCTATGGGCCAGTAGTCATCCTATAATTACTTGAACACTTAATAACTAGGAATCTTTATGAGTATCACCATATCCTAAGTTCACACGATCTCAAGCTTCAACTCTTATTTTAATTTGCTTAATCTTCAAGTATTCAAACTTAGATTTTAATGTTTAACATGGATATCCTCAGCCTTTACTGAACCGTACTACTTTCTTCATACTCTGCTAATATCACTTAATATCACATCTCTAAACTTATATTTTTCTCTAAACCATGAGAATCAAGATCATATCAAAAGGCTCAACATCATCTATCTATAACTCAACTCCTTAACTCAACTATTAAAAATATCATATACTATATAACTAGTCTTCTTCCTCTTAGTAATTCAACGGTACTACTAACCACACACAACACGTAATAACCTTAGAAGATAATTCAACCCCATATCACCTTTGGCATACTTTCTTCATCATACATATAACATCATACTTAACAACGAATTGAAATGGACTCAAAATCTTGCATATACTATTCAAGCCTACAAGATTACTTCCATATAACTAGCATCACCAACTAAGAAATAACTATATCAACCTTGATGACCATCAACCTATTTAAACTTAATATCTAGTGCTAAACTTAATATAATTCTCACTTGGAAGCTATAAAATAAAACATCAAGAAATACTAGTCTACTAGAAATTTACAACAACAATAATCGATCACAATCATATTGCCTATCTTATCATAATCCATTAATACATCCTCCTTCTACACATCATTACTATTTACCCTTCTATACACCAAGATTACTATCATAGCTCCTTAAGTTTCAACTAAAACTCTTTTTTTTAACCTCAAGGGAGGCCTAAATTAATGATACTAAACCACCAAACACTTCGTTTATATCCTATACCTTTAAAATAAAATAAATACCATCAATAAATCCTTCCATACTTTAAGCAAACAACAGTTCACCTTAACTAATAACTCCTTCTTCACCCTCTACTAAATTAACACACAAGGACATATCAACTTAACAAAACTAGACAACACACCTAAGTTTATCTCTACACTTTCTATCAATCATCATTCCTACTTTTCTTATCACTACTCTTCTATACCTATACTTCTAGCTATAATACAGTTTTATTATTCATATATCATAACACTTAAGTTCATAATCTCTCATGAATGCACACTATATTTAATAGTCTAGGTTCATACTATCTACTCTTCTAAGCACTATCTGTTTGAAAAGGGGTAATGGCCAATCTGAATACATATCTAATTCTGCCTCAACTGAACAACCTATAATGATGAGGGCATAACTTTCAAATTGAGGGACTTATGACATACTAGAGAGCTCCTCTCAAACCCTTTTGTGTGACTTCTGAAACTTCTACTAACAAATATAATAGCATTATCTGGGAAGGAATTCAAACTTACTAATCATGTCATCTCGAGAATAAGTCATAGGTGAAGAACTTTGGGCTAACATATGAATAAACAGAAGATTCTGAGATAGCAACTTTTCTACACAATCTATAGTAGGATAGAAAGGAAACTTTTCTTAAATGCCTCATAGTCTCTCAAAGAGAAATACAAATTTCTCTGTACCATTCTGCAAGAATCTACTAGACATGACATTACAGACACCCTAGGACACTTGAACCTGGCACTCTGATACCAAGTTTGTAATGCCCCAAAAATGGGTCCCGAGATGTCACATGGTGCTTAGGACCATAAGTGATCCCAAGCTAACCCTTCTACTAGTATAACTCATAAGAAAAAAAAAATATGTATAAAATGATTGAGTTAACTATGCGGAAACATAACAATGGTGGAATCTATGAAATTACAATATTGATAAAACTTTTACATTATGATAAAGTCTAAAAAGAGGGACTGAAATTACATAACTGACTCTAACTGACATCTATGAAGCCTCTACTATACTAACTATAGATAGCTGGGATGTGACTACATCTACCCCTAATCAATACATATAAGTAAGAAAGTAAAGTACATAAATGACATCTAACTAAAGTTCCCAAAGTAGGAGGACTCATCATCTGTTGGCTGGAATCTGCAACTGCCTGAATATGGTGTGTGTGCTACAACTCGTACCTATATTATAAGACAATATAGCACATAGACATATATGTGGATCAGTACTTTAAGGATGTACTGAGTATATGGGTGTGCATGCATAAGTAAAAACATCATCTCAACATCATAGTTTATAAAATAATGCATGCTAAATATAAATGACTCACATAAGCTAGAATATCAGAAATACTAAAATCTGAGATCATGAATAGAAAATCATACTTTATAAATCTAGTGAGTCCTAACATTTAGTTCTAAAAGTTGTGCTAATATTCTGTCTTTAAATTATACTGTCTAAGTGTTAAAGAGCTCACCTTCGAGTCTGAAATCTGAAGCTAATATCTTTCTATAAAATATAATCTGAGAAAAACTTGTGAGCCTTCACACTTAGTTTTCTAAAAGCTTTTTTGTTATTTTCTATTAGATAAAATACTTTATCTTAAGGGTTTAAAAATATTAAAACTTATTCTACATGGGATATTCTTCTAACCAACGTAAACCATGTGAGCATTCATGGAGTCCAACATTCTAGTCCCCCTAAGGAGGAATCCTCACATTGGGGAGAGGAGTCATACTCTTGCCAAGGAGTATAACCTATCTAAGGGATAACATATCTATCATCTAAGTAGAAGTAGGAACAATCTAAATTCTACATTGGCACATAGTTCTGGGGTATGGAACCATAGTAATGAACCTATCTCGGTGCTAAATACTACTCCCATTAAATCTGTATGCTCATTCTGATGGAAATCCACTTATAAAATAGTATAATGGTTTTTAATGAAAACCAACTGTATATCTATAAAGCTAAATCTATAATTTGAATCTGTAAAGTGGATTTCATATCTATTCTTAAAACCAAAAGGTCAAATCTTTATCAATAATCTGAAAAAAGTTTAGTCATAAAGTGCTCATAGCACAATCAATCTTGAAATATTTTTAATTAGGGCTTAGTGACTCATGCATCAAACTCACGTTGAAACATCATAACATTCATGCTTGGTAATGTAAACATTTATAAATCAACTTAAAATCTAGAAATTTTTGTAATATGCATGAAAATATGAACATAGACATGCAATTTAACTTCTAAATCCCTTGAAATCTCATAATCTCATAAATAGCAATATTGGGTGTAAACCTTAAATTTAATTTCATGGGAAATCACATAAAATTCAGTAAATTTGTAATTAAAATAAGTTTTGGGCACAAGGATGAAAGGATTATCCTTGTTGAAAATCCCCACATACCTTGGTTAGTGATTAGACGGAGAAACTTGAATTATTGATTCCTATTTGTGTTCTTGATTATCTTGTCTTGAAAATCCTCAGTTTAGAGCTTTCTTGGAGAAACTATGAAGGATTTTGATTTCTTAGAGAAGAAGCCCTTGAGTTTTAGGGTTTTGTTTTTAGAGAAAATTGATGAAATTGGGCATAAAGTGCTTTGAATATGCTTAATATTGTGTTTTACACGAACTGGGACCTTGGGGACTAACCAAAATTCCCTTTCTACACTTCTAAATGAAACTAGAAAAGCAATATTTTTCGAACTGGCAAGCCACCGCGACGCACCACTATTGTTTTGGCTTACTAGAAACTGGACGAGTGTGAACTGGGAGGGCTCCACGACATGCCACCATCCCGGTGCCCCTTTGGAATTCCATTTGGCCACTGGCGTGATGCACCAATATCGATTGGGCTACTAGATTTCAACAATTGGTAATTCGGACTTCTTCGCGACGCGCCAATATCGTGGAGGTCTACTGGATTTGATAATTATAAAATTATCCTTCACCACGATGCGGTGGTTGCTTAGGTGGGACACTTTCAACTTGAAAATTCTCTAACTCCTAAATCGAGTATCGGATTTGGACTTAGTATCTTTGACTCAAACTAAAATTTAAATGTACCCTTTTGATATTAACTTTCTTTCCTTAAGGTTGGAGATTAAATGACCTTTGGGAGACACCGAACTACCCTCCCACTCAAAGACTGACTCATTGGGAAACTAAAACTTCACCATATAGGTGCAATAATTGACTGACTCATAACATGAATATAGCCAATACATGCCCAGAATAATATTAAAATCTATTATCTCAACTCTCTTAAGTCTTCTAGACTGGCCTTAAGGAGGACGGTTATAGGACAACCTCTATAGACTTGCCTAGCTATAACTAACTCACCCACTAGAGTAGAGACAGAGAAGGGCTTAGGAAAATTTTTAGGGTTCACCACAAAATGTACAGCAACAACTGGGTTATATAATAGAGGTTTTATCTCAGATCTAATAACATATATACATCAAGGTGAAAGTTATAACGCATACCCGTGAAAATATCTGGGAAACTCTCCTACTTTTGAAGGGATGGTAAAGCATAAAACCAATTCTAACACTAACCGCCACTGGTATTGTAACACCCCGATACTACCCCCTGGATGCCACACGGTGCTTAGAACCACAAGTGATCCTAAGCTAACCAATGATACTTGCATAACTCATGAGCAACTGAATATGTTACATAAATCTAAAAGAAATAAGTGGAAAAGATGTCTTTTCTAAGTATTTTTCATATAAAACTATTTAAAATATTCATACTTTGGTTATACAAAACAAAACTAAATGTAAATACATCAACTATGAATGACCATCTATGAAATCTGTACAAATACTGACTATAGGTAGCCGGGACATGACCCCCAGCTATCCCTAATCAATATGAGTGAATTAAAAAAAATGCTACTAGAATTAGAGTTTACTCGTGTCCTCGAATCAAAAGAAATCTTCACTGCTAATTGAAAGTTTTGAACTGTCTGATTATAATGTATGGGCTACAACTGGTACCTATATTATGAGACAGTGTAGCATATAGACAATATGTGGGTCAGTACTTCTGGAATGTACTGAGTGTGTGGGGGTTAATGTATAAGTAAAATAATCATTGAATATTCATATAAACTTTTAATGATACATGATACGTGTAAATATCTCACCTTGAACTTGAATAAAACAAAAGACTGCAAAATCATAAACATGAGTAATGAAACATAAGAATAACTTTGTTATCCATAACACCTAGTTTCAACAAGCTTTACTTTTTATTCTTTGTTTGAGGAGAGTCTTCTAACCGGCATAAACCGTGTGAGCTATCATGGAGTCCAATATCTTACCTATGTTAGGGAGAGTTGTCCTATCCTTGGCATTGGAATAGAACCTTAATCTTAGAGATCACTGAACTTCATACATATTGGGAAAAAGTTTAACCTACTCTAACACCCTAGATTTTAAACCTTTATAAAATTTCCTTAATTTTTGGTTTTTGGACAAGATAAGACTAAGGGGTACTAGTCGTATGTAAGGGTACGGTTTGTATGGGTTGGTTATATGTTAACCATTTTTGGTTGGTGGGTTGATTAGTTTCTAGAATATATGTGACTTGGTGGATAAGAGTCGTATTGGAGGATACGGGTCATCTAGTTTGGATTTTTTCCTTGACTTAATCTTAGAATCGGTGCCTTAACTTGGATCTGAGTACTAGTGGCTCACCATGAGCTGTAAGCTACGTTATGAGTCATACCATGGACTCATATTGTAGAAAGTGTTTAATTCTCTTTGATTTTATTCTGTCAGAGGTATGGGTCGTATGCTTTGGGTATGACTTAGTTTGGGTAAGTCATACCTTGGAAAGTACTGGGTCAAATAAAGAGGCCTTAGGTACAAGTGGTGGGTACCATTCGTGTAGGCAGGTATGATTTGTATGGGGTAGTCGTTCCCTATGATGGGATTTTTATGCATTTTAAGTGAGGGTAATCTGGATATTGCCCCACTCAACCTAATAAGACCCCACGAATTCTAACTCATATGGGAGGTTATTTTCCCTATTATTCTATTCATTAACACTTAGAAAAACTCTTTAATCCTCTCTAAAGTTCTTAGGCAAAGGAAGCTAGGGTTTATCTTAAGGATTAATTTAGGGCTTGTGTTGGTGATCTCTCTCCATTATCTTCTTAATTAAAGCATGTACTCTTCCCTCATTTTTAGGTTCCAACTAAAGGCATGGTTTTATATAATGTTTTCATGGCATGATTTATTGTATAGTTTTGGAGTTTTCAAATATGTGTTGGTATTTTGGTTATAAATGCTTGGTTATGATTTTACCATGTTTTAATTATGTTATTACATGCTTAAATGGTTGTTTTGGATAATTGGTTGAATGGGAATGGTCATATGGTACTTGGTTTTGGTTTTAGATATACTATACCCCCAGCATGTTTGATAAAATGCCTATGATAATGTTTTTACTATGTTATTGGATTTTTAATGGAACTATTGCATGTGATGGTTTGATAATGGAACTCTAAATGGTTTGGAATGGTTTGGCGATCATGGTTATGGTTAATTGAACATCCTTGTGGGATACAGTGAAATCCCCCAAGCAAACATAATAGAACACTTGTATAGTACATGGGACATCCCCAAGTTAACTTGGTAAATGGGTACACGGGAATCTCTTTACTTTTTAGGTTTGTCTAAGGACAATACTAGCAAGTTAAGGTCGATGTGATGATACCATAATTAATATACTTGGTTAATAATAAATAGAATAATGGATTGGTTGGTTGGAAATGGTTTTAATTATGCAATAATGGTGGGGTGTGATAGCTAGCCGTGAAGGTGGGAGCTCAATAAACGAACATTAGAAACTCATGTTTACCGACATGAGGGGTTGGTCATGGCGACTATATATGATACTATGAGGTACATGGGAATCCTCTAAGTACACTTTATATATGTATCATGGAGAGCTAAGGGTACTTGGGAATCCCCTACTCTTTTAGTATCTCTGGTTTATACGGATACACCCATCGGGGTATATTAAGGGGGATACACTGGACCCATATAGCCTTTGGATGGTTTAGGACGGTTAAGGTACACATACCTAGGTTAATGGTTTTAAATGCATACTAAACCCAGTTCTCTTTCCCAGCATAGTTATATATATAGATATATATATATATGTATAGTTTACATGTATATGGTTGGTTTACTTAGTTTTACTAGATGATATTATTTTATCCTTATCCTAAGTTCATCCTAGTATTCACCCGCTAACCCATCTTCAGGCGACTGTATCCCTATGCAATGCAGGAACTGACCATTCTACTCCTCTTGTATAGTGATCAAATTTTGGGATTAGATTTTGGATTGAAGTGGTGAGCTTTCATCTTTCCAAAAGGCTTCATTTCATATTCTGGACATTTTTATATACTTTGGTGTTTTTATGGATATTGGTTTTAGCTATGGTTGGGGGCATTTCCCAATAGTATATTGTTTTTTTTTTGTTAGAGGCTTTTGTGGAACTACCATGGGTTGGAATGGGTGGGATTAGTATTGTTGTTAGCCTTAGTATTGGTATTTTTATTAGGGCTGACACCGGTTGATTGTATTGTTGGTTGCTCCATCCTCTTTTATTTTGGGATTATATATAATTATTATGGAACGCAAATGGATAGAGTTCTATGTTATGGTTTGGTTCGTAATGGTTATTGGTTAGGTATCATATGGTTGGACTCATTAGGATGGTCACAGATATGGACCTATCCCAGAGTCTTAGATTATGCAATAACGCTATCATGTTATATGTTCGGAATCTCAGTATTTGTGTTGGTCGGTTGGGTTGGGTAATGGGGGTGGTCTCCAGTCCTAGTTGGACTTGGGATGCCCATTACAACAAAGGCCTAGTTCGGGTCGTATCAAGTTTGTATCATAGCTTTAGGTTCATGGTCAATTGGGAGTTCACAAAGCTGTGTCAAGTAGAGTCTATTTTAGGAGTGTGTATCATGCCACACTCATAAGGGAGAGGCTACAAGGAATTTATGAATGTTTTTTTCTCTATATTCTATGCTCAATCTTGGAGTCTAAGTCCTGGGATCCTGTCTAATACCGATTTATTTGCTTTTCAGATCATGCCTTGATGATATAAAATACATGAAAACTCTTTTCTCCTATTTGGGGATCATATGGAAGGGACTCAGGAGATCTATTCTCGGTCTAGGGGTCCAGTACCTAATATTTATAGAGTTCCACCAGTTGCTACTAGTCCTCTTCAGGGTAAGGTGATGAATGTGGAATTTCATCAATCGATTCAATCTATTGCTCAATTATTTGGTTCTCAGGCTGAGCGAGATGCATCTGATGGTTCATCTGCTGAGGGCACAAGAGTTGGCCAGTTTATGAAGATAAATCCTCCTACTTTTACTATTGTGAAGGTAGAGAAAGATCCACAAGGTTTCTTAGATGAAATAGAGAAGATTTTCAGGGTGATGCAGGCCACGAACGTGGAAGGGGTAAATTTTATAACTTATCAACTCAACGATATTTCATACCAATGGTACAAAAAGTGGGATAGGGATAGAGGTGATGTTGAGAAGTTGAACTTATGGGAGACTTTCTTAAATATTTTTCTAGATTACTTCTTTCCTCATGATATATAGAAAGTGAAGGTGGAGGAATTTGTAAATCTTAAGCAGGGAAAGATGATTGTTAAGGAATATGCCTTGAAGTTTCATCAGCTGCCAAGGTATGTTCTTGACTTGGTGTTTCATATGAGGGTAAGAATAAGAAAGTTCACTTTTGGGTTATCTCGAAATTTGATCCTTAAAATCAAGACTGTTGTGCTAATTAAGGATATGGATATTTCGAGGTTGGTGGTTCATATACAATAGGAGGAGGAGAAAAAGAGGAAATAGACTGAGTTTGGAGAAAAAATAGGGTAAGAATTTTAGGTCTTTTGAACAGGGTAGTGGGCAATAACAAGGTGGTCAGGATGGCGGTAAGTGGCAAAAAATAAAGTAGAGAAGTCCAGTATCCTTCTCTTTTGCTAGTGCTCCTTACACGCAACAGTCGGGTGATAGGCGTCAGCAAGGTGACGATAATTTTTGGGTACAAAGTTCCCAATCTTAGGTGAGCAAGACACAGTCGGCTTCTTCATGCCCTTCTTAATGATTCTTTGGTCGTATTCTTTGGTGTTTTTTAATTATGAGAGAGATAGGTGTTTTAATTGATTTGGTTTTGGACACTCGTTCAATATCCATTCCTCATTATAGAATGGCTCTGGCTGAGATAAGGAAACTCAAGGAGTAGCTTAAGGATCTTCTGGATAAGGTTTTATTCATCCTAGTGTGTCACCATAAGGTGCACCAGTGTTTCTCTTGCACAAGAAAAATGGTTCCCTTCAGATGTGCATTGACTATCGGCGACTTATTAAGGTAACGGTTAAGAACAAGTATCCTCTTCAAAGGATAGATGACTCATTTGATCAGTTGCAAGGTGTCAAGTTCTTTTCTATGATAGATCTTTGATCTGGGTATCATCATCTTAAGATTAGGGAGGAGGATATCCCTAAGACAAATTTTTGAACTCGGTATGGGCGCTTTGAGTTCTTGGTTATGTCATTTGGTTTGACTATTGCCCCAATGGCATTCATGGATTTGATGAATAGGGTTTCTAGGCAGTTTTTTTATTTTTGTCATTGTGTTCATTGATGACATTCTGATTTATTCTAAGAGTGAGGTAGATTATGCTAATGACCCCTGTGTGGTGCTGCAGACCTTGAAGGAATAATAGTTGTATGCCAAGTTCTCCAAGTATGAGTTTTGGTTGAACGCTATGACTTTCTTGGGTCATATTATTTCTAGTAAGGGGATTATGGTAGATCCATAAAATGTGGTAGTGGTTAAGAAGTGTCCTAGACCCACAACTCCAATCGACATTCGGTGCTTCTTGGGTTTGGCTAGGTATTACAGGCGGTTTGTGGAAAGTTTCTCAATGATAGCTGCACCATTGATTAAGTTGACTCAGAATGTAAAGTTTTCTTGGTCGAATGTGTGTGAAGGGAGTTTCAAGAAGCGTAAGGATAAGATAACTTCTGCTTCGGTTTTGACATTGCCTGGACATAATGAGGGGTTTGTGGTTTATTGTGATGCATCTCGGGTGGCACTTTGTTATGTTTTAATGCAGCATGGGAAGGTGATTGTCTATGCTTCTAGGCATTTAAAGGTGTATGAGAAGAACTATCCTACTCATGATTGTGAGCGGTTAGCGGTTGTTTTTGCTTTGAAAATCTGGCAGCATTATTTATATAGAGTGCACATGGACATATTTTCTGATCATAAGAGTCTACAGTATGTGTTTACTTAGAAGGAGATAAATATTAGGCAAAGGAGATGACCTTATCAAGGACTATGATATAAGTCTTTACTACCACCCAAGTAAAGCTAACGTGGTTGCTGATACTCTTAGCAAGTTGTCTATGGGGAGTTTAGCTCATCTGGATCAGGAGAAGTAGGAATTGGTGAAGGATGTTCACTACATGGCTAATCTTATAGTTTGTCTTTTGGACTCTAGTAATGGCGGTTTGATGGTACAGAAAAGGGTTCACTACTCTCTCAGTGCATAGATTAAGAAGAAGCAAGTGTTAGATACTGTCTTACTGAAAATCAAAAGTGATGTTGGTGTAAAAAAGGTGATGATCCTTGAGATCGTTGGTGATGTTACTTTATAGTACCAAGGGAGGTTGTGTGTTCCTGATGTCGACAGTTTGTAACAAAGGGTTTTGGTTGAGGCGCATGAATCATACTATGTTGTTCATCCCGGTTCGACAAAAATGTATCATAATCTCAAGGAGATGTATTGGTGGAATGGTATGAAAAGGGATGTGGCTGATTTTGTAGCCAAGTGAATGGTGTGCCAACAAGTCAAAGTTGAGCACATGAGGCTTGGTGAGTTGTGTCAAGAAATTGATTTGCCCGAATGGAAATAGGAGGAAATTAATATGGATTTTGTTACCGATATTCCTCGACCTCAAAACCAATTTGATTTGATTTAGGTAATCATGGATAGGATGATAAAGTCTGCTCACTTTTTGCCAGTGTGGACTACATTTTCAGCAAAGCATTATGTGAATTTATGTCTTCAGGAGAAAGTGAAGCTGCATGGGGTACCTGTTTCGATTATCTCTAATCGTGGTATGCAGTTTTTATCTCATTTTTGGCGGTCTTTTCAGAAAAGATTGAGGACTAAGGTTAATCTGAGTACTTCTTTTCATCCTCAAATATATGGGCAAGCAGAGAGGACTATTCAGATGTTGGAGGATATGCTTTGGGCGTGCGTGATTGATTATGGTGGCAATTGGGTTGAGCATCTATCTTTGGTAGAGTTTTCTTACAACAATAGCTATGTAAGACCCCACAAAATTCTAATCTTAACTTAGCCCATCAAAGCTTGAAAAGAGGTCCCAGACTAAGAAATTTCAACTAAATGTTTATACTTAAAATTATTTTAGCCTTCATAAGTTGGAAATCCTATTTTACAACCCTTATGATCATAAAATATCGATTTTTAGGTTAATTCATGATCAAGAATGTCAGTAGGTCACTTTGGGTGAGTTTTAAATTTTTCGAACCTCATTTGAACTATGTTTAGGCGACCAAAATAGTGGGTCGACACGATCTCGATGCATCACATTTCCCATCGTGTCCATAGATAATTTTCCCCCAGCTTTTAGTGCAATTCTAGTGAACCAACATGAACTCAACGCAGTGTGTTGGTCATCGTATTGATGCTATCGACGCGGAGATCAATCTGCACATCACTGGATACGTTTTCAGTCATTAAAAGCCTGCATCCAGATGGGTATTTGGGACATTATCCCACCCATTTTCAGCCCCAAAACATAAAATAAACTGACTCTAGAGGCTAAATTGCTCACTTTCTTTCAAATTCTCTCAAATTTACTCAAGAACAAACCCTGGGGCTTTTAATTTCAAGAGCAAATCTTCAAGAACTAACCATCAGTCTTCACGAATTCAAGCATCAAGGTATGTGAAGTGTTCATCCAAGGGTTTCCTTCCACCCTTGGTGTTCAAGAACCTCTTTGAAAACTTAAAGTTTATTGAATTCATGAATTCCATGTTGGGCCTAAATGTATTCATGATTATGATGTTAATTGGGTTTCTAATTCATGATTTATTACAAGATTCATGTAAATTTATTTGACATATGTTTAGTATTATGTGAATTCATCTTAAAGCCCTTGAATTTGCAAGTTGGGATTGAAAATCATGATGCCTACATGTTGATTAGTATTATGTGTATAGATTACGTTCCCTCAGTGTTTGATAAATGGCTCACATGGATTAAATGGGGAAATAATGACATGCTAGCAGATGCACAAGCTTATATCTTCCAAGTGTTTGATAAAATGTCTCTATGAATGAGTTATGAACATTATAATGCTTTTCAAGATCATGCTATGCTTTACTTTTCATGTTATCTTGTCCTGGGGGTATCTATTATCCGACAATCTAGCTGTTTACCTAGAATTACAGTAGCTTCAGAATATTCTCAGTAGTATCACATATAGTAGCATTGAGTTAGTACAGAATTCAGTGTATCCAGTCAGCAAATAAAACTCAGAACATTCAATAAGATTACATTACTCAGTGAGCTCAGTCCAGTTCAGTCAGTCAATGCGATCAATAATAGTTCAGTCTAGCCTAGAATAGTTTAGAAATCAATTCAGTGTCCATTCAGCTGCTAGTAGGATTCAGCATCGAGTGAACCTAGGGATGGAGACATTCCTATCAGTAAAGGGTTTTTCTACCAGTCTAGGGTATGAGTTTTCCTACCAGTGAGGGTTGACGAAAGAGCTTCTTGTCAAAGAGGGTTAACTTATAGCCATTGTTAGTATCCCTTGGCAAGGTGCTAACACCCTTCTAACTGGGGTTATAGGTTAGACCCCATAGTCATACTTGGGGTATGTTGGTTAGATAAATACTCCCACAATTTCAGTTTCAGACTTAGTATGAAACCTTAGTTCGGTTTTAGAATCAGGACTGTCAGACACAGTTAACCAGCTCAGTATAGAACTCAGTTCAGTTCTACAAAATTACGGCTGTCAGAAATAGTCACTCAGTATACAGTAATTTAGTATCAGTAACTCAGATATTATTCATTCAGTTATCAGAATTCAATACCCAGTGTTAACATGAATCTCAATTACAGCATGCGTAGTTATGAGCATATTATTGTATATTCAGTATTTACAGTAGTGTCAATTATACGTATATTCTCAGTCAATTATATTCATGTCACTCAGTCAGTTATTGTTCATACAAATAAATCCATGCATACCAGCCTACCTTACTTAGCATACCAGTACATTCAAAGTACTGATGCATACCTTCCTTTGGCGCTATGATGTCTTATATCATAGGTTTAGATGCAGGGCTCCTGACCGTACCTAGAAGCCTAGATCATCAGTAGCAGATTTAGTGGTGAGTCCTTATAGTTCAAGGACAGAGTTGTTATTTCAGTATATTTAGTATATTATCAGAGTCAGAGTTAGTTGGGGACTTTTCCCATTAACTTCACTTTCAGAAAGTTCAGTTAGAGGCAGATTATTTTAGACAGATATCCAAATTCTAGTTTTTCATTATCACTATTTGATGTTCAGATGTGAACCTTATAGAAATATCAGCCCATTTTCTATATTTCCTTATTATTATTATTCAGATATTACAGCAAATACCAATCATGGGTTAGCTTGTGGTCCTTCTGGATTATGAGCATTGTGTGACGTCCGAGGTACAGATTCGGGACATTACAAACATGGTATCAGAGCCTAAGGTTCAATAAAGTCCAAGGAAATCTGAAAGTTGTATCTAGTAGAGTCTTGTACATGGGTGTATAGTGTGCCACACTTATGGACAAGAGGCTCTGAGGTATTTTAGGAAAAGGTTTCCCTTTCTTCAGTATTTATATCATGCGAGTAAGCATGAGCTCAAGTTACACTCTTAGTATAATCCTTTCTTACTTTTATTTACAGAACATGCCTCCCAAAAAGAACAATGGAAGAAGAATAGGAAACTATCTTGCACCTCCGTCTGTTCAGGCAGATCCCCTGGACGAGCATGTCACCCACGCAGAATTCAGAGCAGTTTTCACCACTCTAGCCCCATTCTATGGCAGCCCAGAATGAACCAAGCAGTTGTTTCAGCCAACCCAGTGACCAATACAGCTGCATCTAGAATTCGAGACTTCACCTAAATTAACCCTCCAGACTTTACCGGGTCTAAGTTAGATGAGGACCCACAGAAATTTCTTGATCAAGTACAGAAACTCATAGATATTATGGGGGTGACAACTAAAGAGAGTGTTGAGTTGGATGCATATCAGTTGTAGGATATGGCTCACTCATAGTTCAAGCAATAGAAGGCAGAGAGGGCCGATGATGCAGGGCCAGTAGAATAGGAGGAGTTTACCACTGCTTTTCTGGATAGGTTCTTCCCACTGGAGTTGAGGAAAGCAAATATTTTAGAGTTCATTTATCTAAAGCAGGGCAACATGATAGTGAAAGATTATTCTCTCAAGTTTACTCAGTTAGCCAGATATGCCCTCCATGTGGTAGCAGGTAGCAGATCTAAGATGAGTAAGTTTGTGTCCGAGATGTCTAACAGTGTGGTCAAGGAGTGTAGGACCACAATGTTGATTAAGGATATGGACATATCTAAGCTCATGGTCCATGCTCAATAGATAGAGAAGGATAAGAATAAATAAAAGGAAAGGAAGAGCAAGAGAGCTAGAATAGGTAGCTTCAACTTCACCCAGCCTAAGTCAGAAGGTGCAAATCGTGAATAGTTCTACCTAAAATTCTTTGTTCCATGTCCTTCCTCAGCCAGTGCTCCAGTGCCGAAATTCAGAGATGGCAATAAAGATAGGGCGCTAGTCAGTGCCCAAATAAATACCCTTTGCCAGAAGTATGGCAGAAATCACCAGGGCATCTGCAGGTTTGGCAGTGATATATGTTTTAGTCGTGGCAAGCCAGGCCATAGGGTCAGAGAGTGTCCTCGGGTGGGTTTGTAGAATTACCATAATCATCCTTCAGCTTAGTCCGATTGCCCGAATCAGCAGGGTGCCGCTTCTAGTACCACCAGTGGGCAACGCCCAAATAGGATCTATAAATGTCAGTCCTGATAGGATCAGAAAAGTTCTCCTGATGTGGTCACTACTATGTTACAAGTTTATCATTTACTTATTTATAATTTGATAGATCCAAGAGCTTCTTTGTCCTTCGTAACTTCTTCTATAGTTGTTGACTTCAGAGTCAGTCTCAAAATCCTAGCAGAGCCTTTCTTAGTCTCTACCCTAGTAGGTAAATCTATCGTATCCCAACGGGTATACCAAAACTGTCCGATTATGGTATCGCACAAAGTCACTTTAGTAGACTTAGAAGAAATAGAGATGATAGATTTTGATGTCATTCTCGGCATGGATTGGATTCATTCATTCTATGCTTTAGTTGACTGCAGAAACAAAATTGTCCATTTTTAGTTTCTGAATAAACCTTTCCTAGAATGGAGGGGTAGTACTTCAGTACTTAGGGGTCACCTTGTTTCTTACCTTAGGGAGAGAAAAATGATCTCTATGGGATGTGCCTATCATCTCATTCGAGTTCAAGACTCTATTTCAGAGAACCCTATTCTTGAGTCAGTATCAGTAGCATGTGAATTTCCTGATGTGTTTCTTGAAGATCTTCGTGGAATTCTTTCTAAAAGGGAAATTGACTTTGAAATTAATGTTCTTCCAAATACTAAACCCATATCTATTCTGTCATATAGAAGGGTACCAAAATAACTTATAGAGTTAAAATAACAGTTTAAAGATCTCCTAGATAAAGGTTTCATCAGACCCAGCATTTCCCTATGGGGCGCACCAGTTTAATTCATGCATAAGAAAGAAGGTTCTCTGAAGATATGTATAGACTACCATTAGTTGAATAAAGTCACGATCAAGAACAAGTATCCACTTCCCAGAATCGATGACTTTTTTGACCAACTTTTAGGTTCCAGTTTCTTCTCAAAGATAGACCTCAGATCAGGCTATCATCAGCTTAGGGCCAGAGAATGTGACATTCTGAAAACAACTTTCAGAACTTGGTATGGCCACTTTGAATTCTTAGTCATGTCATTTGGTCTTACCAATGCTCCAGCAGCCTTCATGGACTTGATAAATCACGTGTTCAAGCAATACTTGGACATGTTCATTATAGTCTTCATTGATGACATTCTTGTCTACTCCCGCAGTGAACTTAAATATGCAGACCATCTCAGAATAGTGTAACAGACCCTTAGAGACCATAAGTTGTTCACCAAATTTAGTAAGTGAGAATTTTGGCTAAGGTCAATAAATTTTCTAGGCCATATAGTTTTCGGTGATGGCATTAGAGTTGATTCTCGAAAGACCAAAGCAGTGAGGAATTAGCCCAGACCTATATCTCCATCAAATATCAAGAGTTTCTTAGGTTTGGTTGGCTATTACCGATGGTTTATCTGGGGATTCTCTTTTATTGCATCCACCAAGTCCAGATTGAGTCAGAAGAAAGTTAACTTCCGGCGGTTAGATTCTTGTGAGAAGAGTTTTCAGGAGTTAAAGACTCGACTCACTATAGCCCTAATTATGACTCTACCAGATGATTCAGACGAGTTTGTGGTATTTTGTGATACTTCTAGAGTTGGTTTGGGGTGTGTTTTGATGCAGAGAGGTAAGGTCACATCCTATGCCTCTAGACAACTTAAGCCCCATGAAAAGAATTATCCAACTCATGATCTAGAGTTAGCAGCTATTGTATTTGCCTAAAAGATTTGGAGGCATTATTTGTATGGGGTACATGTAGATTTGTTCACAGACCATAAAAGCCTGCAGTATGTATTTTCTCAAAAAGATCTGAACCTACATCAGAGGAGGTGGTTAGAGTTATTGAAGACTATGACATAAGTATCCTATATTATCTAGGCTAGGCCAATATAGTGGTTGATGCTCTCAGTACGATGTCTATGGGTAGTGTTGCTCACATGGAGAATAATAAGAAGAAGTTAGTTCTAGAAGTTCATCAGCTTACCCGACTAGGTGTCCGCTTAGTCGATTTAGCATAGGGAAGTATGTGGATACAAAATAATTTAGAATCATCTCTGGTTTCTAAAGTGAAGGAAAAGCAAGACAGAGACCCCAGTTTAGTCAAGTTAGAAGAGTCAGTTAGAGATCAAAAATTAAAGATTTTCTCCCAAGGGGGAGATGGTGTATTGTGTTGCCAGGGTCAGTTATGCATGCCAGGTGTAGATGACTTAATGCAATGAATTCTTGTAGAAGCACATGGTGCGTATTACTCTATTCATCCTGGGGCCATTAAGATGTATCGTGATTTGTGGGAGATCTATTGGAGGAGTGGAATGAAGAGAAACATTGCTGAGTTTGTGGCTAAGTGCTCTATATATCAGCTGATTAAGATTGAGCACCAGAAACTTAGTGGTTCCATGCAAGAGTTCAGTATTACCACATGGAAGTGGGAGGAAGTGAACATGGATTTTATGATGGGTTTACCTCATACTCATCTCCAGCATGATTTGATTTAGGTTATTATAGACAGAATGACCAAATTAGCTCACTTCTTACCAGTTCATACCTCTTATTTAGTTAAGGATTATGCCAAGATCTATGTTATAGATTTGGTCAGATTGCATGGAGTTTCGTTATCCATTATCTCAAATAGAGGTACCCAATTCACCTCTTATTTTTGGAAAGCCTTCTAAAACGGTCTTGGTACCCAAGTTTACCTTAATACAGCCTTTCACCCTCAGACAAATAGTCAATCAGAGAAGACCATTCAGACTTTGGAAGATATGTTAAGGGCGTGTGCCATTGGCTTTAAGGGTAGTTGGGATGATCATTTTTCCTTAATTGAGTTCGCATATAATAAAAGTTATCATTCTAGTATTCAGATGGCTTCGTTTGAGGTGCTTTATGGGATGAGATGTAGATCTCTCATTGGTTGGTTTAAAGTGGGTGAGGCTACTGTGGTAGGGCCTGACTTGATATTTGATGCCTTAGAAAGAGTTTAATTGATTAGGGAAAGGCTTAAGACAGCTCAGAGTCGACAAAAGTCATATGTAGATGTGCGAAGAAAGGATATCGAGTTTGAGATTGGTGATTATGTGTATTTGAAAATATCTCCTATGAAGAAAGTGAAGAGGTTTGGTAAGAAGGGGAAGCTCAGTCCTCGACACTTCAGTCCTTACTAAATTCTTAACCATTCTAGAAACATAGCTTATGAGCTTGAGTTTCCTTCAGACTTAGCTTCAGTACATCCAGTATTTCATGTCTCCTTGATTAAGAAGTACATAGGTGACCCAGTAGTTGTAGTCCCTATAGAATGTATAGATTTTCATAACAGTCTCTTTTATCAAGAGATCCTAATAGAAATCCTCAATCACTAGGATCACAGACTAAAGAACAAATAATTTCTGCTAGTCAAAGTTCTTTGGTAGAATTAGTCAGTAGAGGGAGCTACTTGGGAAGCAGAAACAGATATGCGGACAAAGTATCCTCACCTTTCCTCTGCAAACTCAGACTCAGTTCAAGATAATAGTCTTTCTTAGATTTTCTCAGTTTCATGCTCAGTTATAGTTACAAATTTGGTATTCATTACCGTTGCATATCATCTTCATGATAGTCATGCATTCATGAATCATTCAACTATGTACTCATGCATTAGATATGCATGTTCAGTTTGAAAACTCAGCTTATCAGTAGTTTTAGTCAGGTATTCCATGCATCAGATATGCATGTTCAATGTGTAAGATTAGTCTATCAGTATTTCTCAGCTTAGTCAGTCTCATTCAAGGACGAATGTTCCCAAGGGGAGATATTGTAAGACCCCACAAAATTCTAAGCTTAACTCAGTCCGTTAAAGCTTGAAAAGAGGCCCCAGACTTAGAAATTTCAGCTAAGTCTTTATACTTAGAATTATTTTAGCCTTCATAAGTTAGAAATCCTATTTTATGACCTTTATGACCTTAAAATATTGATTTTTAGGTTGATTCATGATCAGGAATGTCAGTAGGTCACTTCGGGTGAGTTTCAGATTTTTTTGACCTCGTTTGAACTATGTTCAGGTGACCAAAATAGTGGGTCAACCTCATTTGAACTTTGTTCAGGTAACCAAAACAATGGGTCGCGTTGTGTCATCATCTAGTGCTCCCACTCCCAAAGCTAGACAGGAACAGTGGGGTAAGTCTTCTATATCCAGATCCCATAATAGTGTGAGTGGAAGGTCCAGTTATTCTCCATATGCTAAGTGTGATAAGAATCACCCGGGTGAGTGTTTAGATGGATAGAAAAGTTGTTATTGTTATGGTAAGTAGGGTCATAGAATTAGAGCGTGTCTTCATGCTAAGCAGGAAAACATAGATGTTCATGCCCAGACTCAGGCCACTAGTGCACCATCTCCTCTATGTCGCCCAGTTCCTCCTCAGCGTGCATCATCCAATACCCTTGGTGGTCAGCGCTACAATCAGTTTTATGCCTTACTATCCCATCAGGGGCAGGCGGATTCACTAGATATTATTACTGGTATGCTTCGCATCTTTTATCTTGATGTTTATGTGTTTCTGGATCCTGGGTCGAGTTTTTCATATGTGACCTATTAGTTGCAGTCAATTTTGAAATAGGTCCTGAGAAGATCCCTGAGCCCTTCTTGGTTTCTACCCCAGTAGGTGAGTCTGTTGTTGCCAAATAGATCTATAGGAAGTGTCCTACCACTTTCCTTCATAAAATTATGTTAGCAGATCTACTAGAGTTAGATATGGTTGACTTTAATCTTATTCTTGGCATGGATTGGCTCCATTCCTGCTATGCATCCATAGATTGTCATACTCGAGTGGTAAAGTTTCAATTTTCGTATAAGCCAGTCTTTGAGTGGAAAGGTAATTCAGTGTCTCCCCAGAGTCATTTCATATCTTATCTTAAATCTAAAAAGTTGATTTCTAAAGGTTATACCTATCATCTAGTTCGAGCCAAGGACAATAAGTCTGAGACTCAAACAGTTCAGCCAGTAAGTATAGTCAATGAGTTTTCTGATATTTTCCCCAAAGATTTGCCAGGGGTACCTCCCGCTAGGGAAATAAATTAGGTATTGATTTTCTACCAGATACTCAGCCTATTTCTATTTCTCCATATCATATGGCTCCCGCCGAGCTTAAAGAGTTAAAATACCAAATCAAAGATCTTTTAGATAAAGGTTTTATATGACCTAGTGTTTCTCCATAGGTCGCTCCCGTCTTATTCTTGTGAAAGAAAGATGGTTCTTTGCGAATGTGCATTGACTGTCGTCAGCTAAATAAAGTTACAGTCAAAAACAAATATCATCTTCCTAGAATTGATGACTTATTTGATCAACTTCAAGGGGCAAGTTATTTCTCCAAGATTGACCTTAGATCTGGCAATCATCAGTTTAGAGTAAGGGAGTGCGATATTCTAAAGATAGCTTTCAGACCCCGTAATGGTCATTTTGAGTTTATAGTCATGTTCTTCGGGCTAACAATGCCCCAACAGCTTTCATGGACTTGATGAACAGAGTGTTCAAACAGTATCTGGACATGTTTGTCATAGTCTTTATCGAGGATATCCTTGTCTACTCTCATAGTGAGGATTATCATGCAGACCATATTAGAGTTGTATTGCAAACTCTTAGAGATCACCAGTTATTTGCCAAATTCAGTAAATATGAATTTTGGCTAAGGTCAATATCTTTCCTTGGTCATATTATTTCCAGTGAGGGTATTAAAGTTGATCCCTAAAAGACATAAGCCGTAAGAAATTGGCCTAGACCTATCTTTCCATCAGACATTAGGAGTTTCATGGGTTTAGTTGGCTATTATAGATGTTTTGTTGAGGGTTTCTCATCTATTGCGTCTCCTGTGTCTAGATTGACCCAAAATAAAGTTAAGTTTCAATGGTCGGGTTCTTGTGAGAAGAGTTTTCAAGAGCTAAAGACTCGACTCACTTCAGCCCCAGTTTTAGCATTACCCAATGGTACAGATGGTTTCATTGTTTATTATAATGCCTCTAGAGTTGGTTTGGGTTGTGTGTTAATACATAGAGGTAAGGTCATATCCTACGCCTCTAGACAGCTTAAGCCTCACGAAAAGAATTACACTACCCATGACTCGAGTTAGCTGTTGTTGTGTTTGCTTTGAAAATCTGGAGATGGGGTGCATGTTGATGTGTTCATGAATCACAAATGTTTGCAGTATGTGTTTACTCAGAGGGAGTTAAATCTTCGTCAAATAAAGTGGTTATAATTGTTGAAGGATTATGACATGAGTGTGTTGTATCATCTGAGCAAGGATAATGAGTGGCAGACACCCTTAGTAGATTGTCCATGGGCAGTGTTGCTCATGTGGAGAATGATAAGAAAGAGTTAAATCGGGAAGTTCATCGATTAGCTAGATTGGGCGTGATATTAGTTGATTCAGCTAAAGAAACGTTTGGGTTCAAAGTAGTTCCGAATCTTCTCTAGTTTCAAAAGTAAAAGAAAAGCAAGATAAGGATTCTAGTTTGGTCAAACTGAAGGAGTCAGTTAAAGACCAAAAGGTAGAGGTTTTCTCCCAAGGGGAGATGGTGTGTTGAGAAACTAGAGTAGATTGTGTGTACCATGTGTTTATGATTTGAGGCAATGGATTATGGCAGAAGCGCATGAGGCGCATTATTCTATTCATCCAGAAGCCACCAAGATGTACCACGACTTGTGGGAAATCTATTGGTGGAGTGGTATAAAGAGAGATATAGCAGAGTTTGTAGCCAAGTGTGCAACTTGTCTATAGGTTAAGGTAGAGCACCAAAGACCTAGTGGTACATTGCAAGAGTTTGGTATCCCCACTTGGAAGTAGGAAAAGGTGAATATGGATTTTGTGACTGGTTTACCCTATTCGCGTTGTCAGTATGATTCGATTTGGATCATTGTAGATAGATTGACTAAGTCAGTGCATTTCTTGCCAATTAACACGTCTTACACAGCTGAAGATTATGCCAAGTTGTATATCAGAGAATTGGTTAGATTTCATGGAGTTTCTTTGTGCATCATTTAGATAGGGGTACTCAGTTTACCTCAGTTTTGGAGAGCCTTTCAGAAGGGTCTTGGTACCCCAAGTTTATCTTAGTTCAACCTTTCATCCACAGACAGATGGTCAGGCAAAAAGGACCATTCAGACTCTGGGGGAGATGTTGAGGGCATGTGTTCTTGATTTCAGAGGTAGTTAGGATAAGAATTAGCCGTTGATTGAGTTCACTTAGTAACAGTTACCATGCTAGTATTTAGATGGCCCCGTTTAAAGGTTTTTACAGGCGGAGATGTAGATCACCAATTGGTTGGTTCAAAGTGGGTGAGGCCATTTTGATTGGGCTAGACATGGTGTTTGAGGCCATGGAGAAAATTCAGTTAATTCAGGAGAGATTGAAGGCAGCTGAGAGTCATCAGAAATCTTATGCAGATGTAAGAAGAAGAGATCTTGAGTTCAAGGTTGATGACCTTGTGTATTTGAAAGTTTAACCCATGAAAGGGGTGAAGAGATTTGTCAAAAAGGGGAAGCTTAGTCACCAATAGGTCCCTTTCAGATTTTGAGTCATGTTGGGAAGGTAGTGTACGAACTTGAGCTACCCGAAGATCTATCCTCAGTTCATCTGGTATTCCATATGTCCTTGTTGAATAAGTGCATGGATGATTCAGCTGTTATAGTTTCTCTAGAAAGTACAGATATTCAAAATAGTCTTCCATATGAACAAGTTCTAGTACAGATTCTTGATCATTAGATCTGCAGACTAAGGAACAAAAAATTTCCCTTGGTCAAAGTTTTGTGGAGAAATCAATCCGTTGAGGATGCTACTTGGGAAACAGAAGCAGACACGCGTACCAAGTATCCTTATCTCTTCTCCACAAACTCAGATTCAGCCAAAGGTAATAGTCTTTCTTTATTCAGTTCTTTTCCAATCTCAGATTCAGCTATAAAGTTGTCCTCATGTAAATTCATGCACTCGCAGATCGGTTCAGTAGCTCAGTATGTTTTAGATTCAGTTATACAGTTTATTTTATTTGTGCATGATAGCTTATAGCCCCAAATTCCTCAGTATTTTTAGCTTAACTAACCACATTCGAGGACGAATGTTCCCAATAAGGGTGATATTGTAATACCCCATACTTTTCCTAACTTAATTTCGCTCCTAGAATGTCAAGGGTTAGCTTCAAAAATGAATAACTTTTGTTACACATGAAAATTTTCAGATTTTGACTTTCTATTGTGTAGATAATTGAATAATCTTTCCATCAATACCAATTTTTCTCAAATCCAATACTCGATTGAGGAGTTATGGCATTTTTAGTAAAGTAGTGTGTCACCTGAGCAATTCCCATGCGGTGAAGGTTAAATTCTCAATTGTCAATTTCCAGTGGACCTTCACGATAAGCTAGTGTTGCGGAGAGGTCCAATTTCTGATTTGTCCATTTCCAGTAGGATAACGCGATGGTACCGCATCGCGATGAAGGCCTAAATGGAATTTCTATAGAGTACCGCGATAGCTCTGCATCACGATAATTTGTCGGTTCCCAATTTTCAAGAATCCAGTGAGCCACCATGATATGGCGCGTCATGGTGGCTTGCAAAGTCGGGATTTTCCAGTTCCAATCAAAAAATAAAAAGGGATCTTTGGTCAATTCCCAAGCCCCCAATCCGTCCAAAACATAAGATTAAGCCAATTCTAAGCACTTTATGCTTATTTTCATTCATTCTCTCTCAAAAGAAAACCCTAGAGCTCCAAAGCTTCTTCACCAAGAAATCAAATTCCTCCATTGTTTCTCAAAGAAATCTCTAAATTGACGATTTTCATATCAATATAATCAAGAATTCATCTTCAAGAACTCAAATAGGAATCAAAAGTTCAAGTTTCTCCATTTAATCATCAACTAAGGTATGTGGGGGTTATGAACAAGGATCTTCTTCCATCCTTGTGCCCAAAACTAAGTTTTAATTACAAATTCATATGATTTTGAATGAATATCCATGAGGTTTGAATTAGGGTTCATACTCGTTATTGCTATTTGCAAGATTATGAGTTTTTGAGAGATTTTGAAGATGAATTGTATGTTTATTTTCATATTTTCATGCCCATTTGCAGTCATTTTCAGATTTTGAGATGAATTATCACTGTTTTCATTATCAAGCATAAACTTTACGATGTCTTTACATGAACTTGATGCATGGGTTATTAATCCCAATTTTATATGTTGACATTTCAAGAAAGATGATTCTTTAAGCATCTTATGATCAGATTAATTACAGATTTTCAGTAAAGTTTTGATCTTTTTGATCCTTAGATAAGATTTGGAATCCATTTTACAGATTCATTATAGGTTACAGAATTCAGATTATCTTTATTTACAGAATGACTTAGATAAAAGCATAATTGGTTTCATAATGAACCATTATACTAGATTTTAAAATGGATTTCCAACAGAATGAGCATACAAATTTAAAGGGAGTAGTATTTAGCACCGAGCGGGAAGTGTGGGATTAGCGTGCCCTATCTTTCATAGAACTGTGTAGCTAATGTAGGTATAGATTATGAGATTATTTCCATTCTAATATGGGTGACAGTTACAGATGTGATCACTTAGCTTAGGTTATACTCCTAAGTAAGAGTATGACACCTCTCCCCATTATGAGGTTTTCCCCACAGGGGAACAAGATATTGCACTCCATGTTAGCTCACATTGTTTATGTCGGTTAGAAGAACCTCCCTAACAGTAAGGACTTACAAAATAGTTTTCAGAGGAATTTTCTTCAGATAAAGTATTTTTCCCTTGCAGAACAGTTTTTAAGAGAATTCCCTACTAGTAAAAAAAAACTTTTAGAAAACTAAGTGTAAAGGATCATAACTTTATTCAGATTATGCTTTACAGAAAGATATTAGCTACAGACTTCATCTTTCAAATTTCAGATATAAAAGTGAGTCCTTTCTACACTTAGGCAGCATGATTTATAGACAGATCACTAGTACATCTTCAAGAACTAAATGGTATGACTCACTAGATTTATAAAGTAGGATTTACTATTCATGAATTATGATTTTCAGCTTTCAGATATTCCAGCTAATGTGAGTCATTTACATTTAGCATGCATTCTTTTGCAAATTATATAAATATTGAGATTATGTTTTACTTATCCACTCACCCCCATATACTCAGTACATCCTCAAAGTACTGATCCACATATACATCTATGTGCTACATTGTCTCATAATGTAGGTTCAGGTGCTCAGTTTCAGTAGCGTGATTGATTTTCGAGCATCTCCATCTGTATCCGACAGTTAGTGAGTCCTCATAGATTGGGGACTTAGTAATTCAATTTATTTTCAGCTTATCAGTTTAGATGATTCAGTATTCTTTTAGATAGTTTGAGTCAGCTGGGGGTTTATCCCAGTGACTCTTTAGATATTAGTAGTAGAGACTTGTCAAACTGTTAGATTTGATTCAGAATTATAGTATTTGTTTTTCACAAATTATATTCAAATTATTCTCAGTTATTTCAGATGAATTTCCACATTTAGTATGACATTTATGTCTATATTTCCATTATTATGAGACTCGGATCTAGTAAAAGGCAGACAGTGTTAGCTTAAGGCTACTCGTAGTCTTGAGCACCGTGTAATGTCTCAAGATCAGATTTTGGGGCATTACAACAACATTCTCATACCCTTAGAATAAGAACCACTGAAACTACCTTCTCTTTGGGCATTCTTTTCTACTACCTTGGCATAGCCCTCTAGCTTTACGCCCTCCACGTTCTTAACAAAATCCCCTTGAAACTGGAAGGTAACTAGCTCTACACCATACCTATCTTTGAGAATAAGAATAAAAAAAGTAAGATACCAATTGGAATCGTAAGATACCAATTGGAATCAAGTAATAGCACGCAAGAAAGAAGAATTGAAATTTTCCTAATGTCCTATAGCCTCTCAAAGAAAAGTGCAGACGTGTCTGTACTATTCTGTAAGACTCTACTATACATGTTCTTGTATGAAAATATCGATGAACCTAGGGCTCTGATACCAACTTTGGCCATGAATCGCGCCCACACTAACCTTCATGTGGGAGAACCATCTAAATCAAATGATTACCCAATCACTTAGTCAATATTAAGATGATATTATTATAAAATAAACATAATAACAATAATATGGGACTAATCATTATTAATACGGAAGTCAAACAAACTACTTACTAAAATCCCCAAGACCCAAAAGTCATCGTACAAGAACTACTAACAAAGATCATGTCTAAAAAGATATCCAAAAATAAAGTAAATAAAGAATGTTTCACTGCTCGAAAAATGGACAGAAAAAAAATAAGATGACCCATGACAAGGTGGAGACAGAGTGCTCACCCTTGGATCAAGATCTACTGTCAAAACTCTAGAGATGAGGTCATTTCTAAGCCTCTAGAACACTTTCTGCACTCAATAAAAGAAAAATACAGGATAGTATCAGTACAAACCATTATATACTAGTAAGTATAATAGGCCAACTCAATTTAATAGCATGTACACAACATAAATCAAATAACAAGTAGACAGGAATCATCACATAAAAAATATTCAATGAATCAACAATACAGCAACAATAGGTCAAAACAGTTCTCACAAATAAGCCACATAACCATCAAGAGTATCAACCATACTGTAAACATGAATCAACACAAATATGTACACACATGCTATGGGACTTATTTTTTCCTAAATAATCATGACCTACAGGAAACAATCTATATTCATATACCATACCAGTGTGGTACCCGATCTACCATATATATATCCATATTGGCGTGATACCTGATCCAACATATACATATCCGTACCGGCGTGGTACCCAATCCAACATATACATATCTGTACCGGTGTGGTACCCAATCCAACATATACATATCCGTACCGGTGTGGTACCCGATCCAATATATACATATTCGTACCAGCGTAGTACCCTATCCAACATATAAATATCTATATCGGCATGGTTCCCAATCCAATATATATATATCTGTACCGACGCGGTACCCGATCCAACATATACATATCCTTATCGGCATGGTACCCGATCTAACATATACATATCTGTGTCAGTGTGGTACCCGATCCAACATATACATATTCATACCAGTGTGGTACCTAATCCAACATAAACAAGTAATATCAATATCAAATTTACACTACCTTACAGCATACAATACGATGTACCAATTTTACAAGTACACTTAAGTAATAAGACAATTCAATCACGTAAATTTTCAATAATCATTAATACACGCCTCAACAATCCAAATATCATCAATTTCAAGCATGTCTGAATACCAATCAGCAAGTATTCAATTTAGAAGCATACACATAATTAAATAGAGTCTAAACTCCAATTAAACCATAACCTACCTCAACCGAAGAACTCAAACACAATCTACGGTGCAAGGGTATTGACCTTCCATAAAACTTCCAAATGTCTCAAATCTATTTAAATATGTAATCCCAATAAGAGTACGGATCTAATGGCTATCATTTTACACATTCTCACTTAAAAATTTTAGAACTAAAGAAACAATCAAAACAGTAGCTTGTAATTGCCATACTCTACGCTTAAACCTCAATTTCTCAACCTATCTTAATATTATCATCAATATGATTAAGGCGGCATTATTATTACATTATTACTATCAAAAATAACAACTATTGGTTTTAAATTTTGAAAGGATGTTGCTAGTTCCAATAATGGCATTATATGTTTCTAATTACTGGTAAATAATTCACAAGTCTAAGACAACAACAATGCAAAAATCCCCACAATTTCCACTGCATAATCTTTCTTTTTCCATTAACCTTAATAAATACAAAAACCGTTAACCTTAATAAAGACAAAAACATGATTTGCTAGCTTACAGTTTTCTTAACTTAATAAGGACAACGAATTGCTAATTTGTACTACCGCTTCTCATTCTTAATACAGATAAAAGTGCTACTAATATACATTAAACTATTATGACGAAAACAATAACGTACTTCAATCTCCATCAATATTTCAACAAACAACGGATGCTAACCTGAAGCCAAAATCTCTTCCTCGAACTCCAATAATGAAAACCATTATTATTTACCTCTTTCCTTGTAACTTTCTGATGCTATTAATTAATACTATAAATGGTAAACCCTAACCATTTAATTTCACCCTTATATTAACCACATAAATAAATAAATTGTCACCTTGACCCATTAACTTATTAATTAAATTAACTATCTAAATTACCCAAAACTTCTAATACATTCTTACAATTTGTTTGGAACCCTATAGAAATAAATTTAATATGTAAATTATCTAAAAAGTATGTTTTGAATCTATTGGAATCACTAAAATACTAATTCGGGGTCATCCTGATCGAAAATTGATCGTGATCGAATTTAACTTTCTTTAGCTTAATAACTAAATTAATGACTTAAATTACTTCCGAACACCTCAAGAATTGGTACTACTCATCACCGTAAGTCATAAATCATGTATACGACCTACAGGGAGAACCAAAATAGGAAAGATGAAAAAATTTCACAAAACAATTGGAAGGGTTGTTACAGATCAATTGGTAAATATAGGAAATCAATATTTTCTATATACATATCAAATATTTTATACACTTTATCAATTTCAATAGTGTGTTTAATAAAAACTAATACTATGAACATAATATGTAGTATTAGGAAGACTACTCAAATACTATTTAGATTCTGCTCAAGCTGAGATTAACGATGTAATGGAAGGTCTAGTAGAACCTGTGGATGAACTTTTTCTCGAAGTAGTTATTCTAAAAAAGCAATGTTCAGCCAGCATTTCATAATCGATAGTCAGTTTTCTCCAGATTTTTCTGATGCAGTTGTCGCTGCACATCAAGCTGTAAAAACCCCTTCTACGAGGACTAGGACTAAATCCAAAGTATTCAAGTCACCACACCTAATAGAGTTTGCTTCTGGTTCAAAAGCCATTGAGAAAAAAATCACATAAATAAAACAAAAATTCATATTTGATGGTTTCTTAATATCTAATAATATCCTGAAAGGTGTTATTGAGGAGTACAAGCAGTGGATTGAGGAAGGTCTATTGAAGTTTCATGCAAAAAAGTAAGTCTTATTAATATTAAACTGAAAATTTTATGCCAATTTGTGTATCATTTTATGATTATTTTTTTACTAATAAAATTTAACATTCTGTAGAAAAATGAAGACGGTCATTACAGAGCTAAAGCACCTGCTCTTGGAGTTACATAAATCAATTTTTTGGTTGCTCATCCACAGTTAAAAAATTGACTTTGCTTGATGTCTCAAATAAATGTATGTTGAAATGAAGAGGTATTTTAAAAAAAATTAAAGTTAATAACTTTGTCGTGTAAATACATATATCCGATCTCAATTTAATTACATATACAAAAATTAGTTATGCCTTTTGATAAATTTATGAAACAATGCCAATTATGTATATGCATCACAAGTTATGTATATGTTTGCCTTCTATGCATATGCATCAGTAGTTATGTATATAATAGACTACCTGGTATGTATATGTCTTCCTATTGTTAAGTATATACTATTTACATCATTTACTATGTATTTTGGTAAGTAAATATTGTATGTGTATGATATATGTCTGACTATTATTATGTTTATGTATGACTGGTTGTTATGTATATGTTTAAGATAAAGTCATTTAACAATGTCAGTATATGTATGGATCACTAGTTATGTATATGTCTGCATATGATGTATATGTAGTGCCATTTAAAAATATATCAGCCTACCCGTTATGTATATGTCTGCATGTTGTTATGTATATGCAACACAGATGTAACGACTCTTTTTTATATTTTAATTTTTTCGCACATTGATGTGATCTTCTATTATTTACGTAAAAAATCAAAATTAAGAAGTGATTAAGAATACAGATTCACAATAACACACTATTTTTTTAGATCATATATTAAAAATACGTACCATAGGTATTATCCACATGAATCAAATGCAATACTTTCTAC
Organism: Capsicum annuum; assembly: GCF_002878395.1. Taxonomy (NCBI): domain Eukaryota; kingdom Viridiplantae; phylum Streptophyta; class Magnoliopsida; order Solanales; family Solanaceae; genus Capsicum; species Capsicum annuum. The sequence continues at coordinate 54,725,587 of NC_061121.1, read as the reverse complement.
ACAATACGATTATGATCAGTCAATTATTGTGGCCCAGAATGAAGAGTCTATAACAAACATAATCAAGGGATTTTGAATTCCAGCTGGGTTACCATGGCACCTAGTTGATGAGGTGTACGTCCCTTTGAACTACAATGAAAAGTTTCACTGGGTATTAGTGATTATTGCTCACAAGGATAGACGCACACGCGTCTATGACTCACTGTCCAAACTAAGAAATATGGAAATATCACTCGAGATTGACAAGTTGGCAGTGATGTTGCTGACTTACTTGTCTGACAATGAGTTTTTTGAAAAAACATCATGTACAGAGTAGGCAAATATTGATGCATACAGAGATAGGATGATTCAAAGAACACAGTTAGTGAATCAACACCCATTCAAGGTTGAATATATGCAAAACATTATGCAACAAGAATGTGACAGCTTGTAAGTAATCTTTTATATTTTTTATCAACTATTAGTAATGATGTGTTATATTAATTAACGTGATTCATTGTATGCATGTCAGGGATTGTGAAGTGTTTGTTGTTGGGTATGCAGAATACCTAAGTGAAGGAATACCATCGTATGCGATATGCATCACTCCTTCAAAATTATGGTCTTCAGAAAGAGGTGAAATATTCTATTTGTGATAATGACAATTCTCCAAGACCAAGGACAAAAAATGACCTCCTACCTGATAAAACTGAAGTAGATAGCATTGAGTAGTCTTAAAGATGCTTATGGTGAAGATTTTTTTATTTCTGTTGATTTGTTAGCAATCTGAATTTTTAAACTAATTCAGGTGTTTTATATGTACACAATTATTATAATACATTGACTAATATTTTTGGATTATTGATTAAACTGTTTTGTGTATGAAATTGTGTTATGTATATTAAGTATTGCTATAACGTACGTATCGGATATATATATATAAGTGTTATATAGGATGTAAATATATTCCTATACATAAACTAACGATATAGATTTAGTCATATATATATATTGTCATATGGCTTATTAATTTAATTATTTTTTGTCAAAAAAATATAATATTGAATAATAGATTACACTGCTTATATTGTATGTGTGTATACATAACAAATTTATGGATATAGTATTTTCAAGCTACAAAACTGATTCAACATATTATTTGCACTTATTCATTATCATATTTATCATATGATTAATAAAACAGTAGTAGTCAATCCTATGCATATTTATTCATATATATAGACATAGGATGTATGCGCAATCAAATATACATTGGAGATATTTTGGACATAAAACCTAACTATTCAATAAAGTATAAATAATAATACATAAGATCATTGTGGAAGTGCAACTTACTAAAAATTGCAGCTCATTACTCTAAAGTGTATTTGTCAACATATACACTGACATCATTATTAACATGCAATATTTTGTAGTCTTTCATAGTTAAATGACTATATATTTATATACCCCAATAATTTAATATATATAAAAGTGCTATATAGGATGTATATGTATTCAAATATATAAACTAAGGACATATGTTCATTCATATATACACTGTTATATTGCTAATTAGTCTAAATATTTTTTTGTCAAAAATACATAATGTTGGTAAATCGGTTACACTGTTTATAAAGCATGTGTGTATATGTCTACATATACATAGAAATTATAGCTATCAATAATTAATTATTGGCTTAAGTCATCACCAGGCACCTAAACTTGTCCCGAAAATTCACTTAGACCCCTCAACAAAGGCTTGTACCTATCAGGCCCCTAACCCACCCAAATTTTGATCCAATTAGGCATATTTTGCCTAATTAGCAATAGGCATAGAATGTGTGTAATACACTCGCCTGACATGGAAAAATTAACCAATCAAAAAAAATACGTGGCAAAAAAATTATACGTGGAATTGCTGATTTTTCTATTTTTCTATTTAATTATTTATCTAATAATAACTTTTTAATTAAAATAAAGAAAAAAAGTATCCCCACCCCACCCAGTCGTCATCTTCACACACCCCCTTCCCCCTGCATCTTCACAGTTCACACACACACACAGAGTTCATTCATATGCACAAACGTAGTTCACACACACATAGTCGTCATCCTTCACAGTTCACACACACACACGAGAGCAGCAACACAGTAGACATTTTCTGACGAGAATCGCCGAAAAATCAACTCCAAAATTCTAAAATTGTTCTATTACATGAACCCATAAATGATTTTACTAATTTTATGCTTTAAAATAGAGAAAAGTCCTTTAAACATATACGCGAGGCCTTTTCTCCAGCAACACGAGGCCTTTTCTCTATATTTTTTGAAGATCAAATTAAGACAAGAAACCACATCTAGTTTATACATTTTATCAAACACCTTACGTGCACATTGGAATGGCCAGTTTTAATGAACAAGCACATATCGAGAGATGAGTCAAAGAAAGGGAAAACTAATTTGCTCGAAAAAGTCGAGTTGACACAAGCTTGTTTGGATGTGAAGCAGCAGTTGGAGACAATACAAGCTGAAAATGGACTGTTAAGAAGTGCTTTGAATGATTTAAAGTCTGAATTAGTTTCAAGAAAGTTTAGTTTTCCAAGTACGAATGAAGTAGAGAACTATAAGGGTAAATACTCCGGTGATCAGAGGGAGATCTTGATAAGAAATCATTGAATGGGAAGCTGATAAAAGGGGAAGTCAATGGCAGTGAGGACTTAAAGAAGGATTGAATTAGTCGATGTCGCTTCATGTTTAAAGGTTTTCGATTATTTCAGAATTGTTCTTGTTTTGATTCTATCATGCTTCTTGTTTAAACTTTTGTTAGGGTAATGTTTGGATCTTGTTTAAAGAGTTTTCAATAGTTTAAGGTGAAGTAATAAGTACTAGCAATAGAGAACAGTAAGGCTAAAGGGGTAAGGAAGATGATGGAGGGGGGGGGGCTTTTTTTAAAAAAAAAAAAAAAAGTTATAATAATTAACAATTATATTAATAAAATAATTTAAATATTAGTTTTTAAATTAAAAAATAAAATATTATTTATTCTACTATTCGCGTGCCCAAGGAGAGTGTGTTACACTCTCCTTGCCAAATCAACATTTTGTGCCTAATAGGTACCAATTTTAGCACTTGAAGTGCCTGATAGGTACAGGCCTTAGTTGAGGGGTCTAAGTGAATTTTCGAGATAAGTTTAGGTTCCTGGTGATGACTTAAGCCTTAATTATTTCATAAATGATATATATATATATATATATATATATATATATGAATACGTCTACATATACATATAATTTATAATTATCTTTAATTACTTAATGTTTGTCATAGTTAACATATGCTTATCAACACATAATTGTATACGTTAGTGACTAACAAATTCATATACAATACATATCAGTAATCACAAATTCAATGTACATATGGATATATGCATAATACATAAAATATTATATGCATAAGTAACCTAGAAAATATACATAAGTTTAACAAGCTGATGTAGTGTATATAAAATATAAAATCTAACACTGTTTTATATATGAATGTTAATATACAACAGATATGTACAAAACATCATATCCGAGTTGGGAAAATACATAACAGATATGTATAAAAAAATATATTAACACTAGTTTCACCAGTAAAATATGTAGGTAGTACGAGACATTTGTTACATATTGGTAAACATATTAACACAGCATCAACATATACAAGAAAATAAAAATAAAAAAGACATCAAACGCACATGTTAAAGTGCAGAAAAATAGATATTTATGTCAACGCAGCAACAACCGACTTAAATTGTTCAAAAAATCATTACATAAGTATAGATAATGATAATCAAGTGATTATTCAAACATAAGTAGAGGAAAATTATAAGTTATTGCTCCTTTGGGAAAAAGTTACAAGAGCCCTATTGTGACCCTCATGTCCGCATCGTCCATAACAATTTATGCTTGATGAAAGAGTTTCGCTTGATTTCTTCTTCCTCCTTTCTTATGTCTTCCTGGTGGTCTTTCATATATCAATGGAAGCACTTCTTCCTCTTCTACACTTTTAGGAACATTCCAGTCCTTCTTATCGGGCATTGGAATAATTGGAAGTTCAAAAGTTTTCACCAAAGTGATTGGCTTGTAGTAATCTGGTTAGTATAGCCCAAATTCTTTGACGTGTTTAAAACTCAAGATGGCAATAATGTGAGGACAAGGTATCCGATCTATTTAAAATCTCCCACAATTGCACGAGCCACTTTCGAGGTCAACGATGTATCTTTTTTCATATTCATAAATTGAGTAAATAAAGTTTGAGGAAGCCTTGACCTGAACAAAAAAAAAATTACAACAGACTAATATTTTGAAAACATATTGGAATATCAGTTCATAATTCACTACAAAGTTAAAATAAAACTACAGCTAAATACATGTTAAAAAATTCACAAAATTTAAATGTACCGTCATCCGAGTAGCTTTTACACCATTGAGAGTTAAAATGTCTTGAAACCTCCGATACAAAATCGTGTTTGTATATGAAGATATCTCATTGTTTTTACAGTTTCAAGAACCAAACAAAATTCTCACCTCCTCTAAGTATCCTAATATTAAAAATTCCCGAGCCTTCACCAAACACCCATTAACACTCAGCAATATTCAAAGTCATCATCCGACCTCTGTTCACCAATGAATGACTCCTACTCCACTTTTCATAACCAGTTTCTTGTAGGTATTTTTTGACTCTAGGATTGGCTTTTTCAATATTTTCCCTTAGATAGTCAAAATCATCTTTTTTATAAGCCTTCGCCATTGAATAATACAGATCACTAAGACTTACTTTGCTCTTACAAAAGTAAGTGCAAATATTTTTCCAAAGATGTCAAATGCACGCAAGATGTGGGACTTTTGGATATACAACACTTACAGCCTTGATATACTTTTGCTCCTATCAGATACAACACACATGTTGTTACATTCTTCGAAAGTTGTTTTGAACTTGTTAAAAATCACATTCATGAGTTGTCATTCTCAGTATCTGATAAACCCAAATTACACCTCTCTTACAAGAGAGTAAGCAGTCATTGTCAAACATAGAATCCAACTAGGTTGGGGTCGAATCCCACAAGGAATATGGTGATAATTAAGTTGCATGCAAATTAGTTGACTTTTAATCATTCGTTTCCATAAAATAAAAAGGGGGAATTTGATTCAGTTCACAAATTAATGGTTTCAGTTTAACAAGATAAAATATGTGTAGTAGTAATCGAATTCAGAGAAATAGCAAGCTAGGGTTATGTCCACCTTGTAGTTGTCAAAACTTTCTAACTATGAGCTTTACTAATTCATACATGCATCGTGCTTACAGAGAAACATATTGCATTTAATAACATAATCCTAGTGTTTCTCAACCATCAAGGACTAATTCACTTTAGTTCTCTCGAATCAAAAGTGTTTACAAAAACAATACGAAATCTCCAAGTAGTTAATACTGTTAAGGCATTAACATATGAAATAGGGGTTGGAAATCCTATTTTCTTGTCACTACTCTCTTTTCGAACCTCAACTTTTCTATCGAACAAGTTGAGTTTTAAGGCATATCCTTTATGTTTGCAACCATGAGAATTCAAGATAAATGAAGAGAGTATGATATAAACAAATCAATACATAATGAATTAAAAAAACCAAAGTAATAGATTGTATGCTACAAGGCTTCCATAACCCTAACTAATAAACTTAGCTACTCATGAATAAAATAGAAATCATAAGAAAATATTCACCATACCAAAAACTAGAAGACGATCTTGGTGTGCGAATAGTGAAAACAAGAGAGAAATGTTTTCTCTCTCCACCCTAAGCTGTTATTCCCTTGTTCAAAATATTATAGAATATTGAATAATGATAAAAATTCAGCATCAAGTCTTTTTAATAATCTTTTCCCTCAAATTTGCCTTCTAAGTCCCTGAACTAATTATAAATAATAAATTAGTCTTGGACATAGTTTCTAGGCACCACATTTGGTCCAACAAGCTACTTTTCTCTTGTGTCATATGTCATCTGCATTCCATAGTCCCATTATATCTCTATCTACCTCATTAATACCTGAAATCATGTTAATCACATCGGTTAGCTCAATTACATAGAAGTAGAGTAAAAACATAAGAAACTAGGCACTTTGTTCTCCAAACTTAGCTAAAATATGGGTAAGCTATGATACTTAGGCGTATAAATACACCTAAATCACCACCCCATACTTAAAGTTTTTTTCATCCTCGAACAACATATCTATTTATGCATCCTACACGAGTTTTAGAACCCACAAAGGAAAAACAAGATGCTCAAATAGGCTCACACAACAATTATGAACAAGAAGTAAATTCATGAATCATTACTAGAGACAACCTACGCTCAAAATAGACTCATTAAGTTGGCAAATTCATGCATACCGTTTAAGCAAAGAAATCATATAAATTACCCAACCTTCATCAACCATGTGCCCTCACAACAAGAAGTTACCCATAATCACTCACTATCATGCAATTTTTAGCAATATGGGTATAAGAATCAAGTTGCACTCACTCTCACAAAGAATTCTCAAATTACAACCGATGGCCATATGATTGCCCTTAGTGTAATGCTCCACTAATATCAGAATGCTAAGATTAGGATCAAATAGATCTTTTACGGGTTGTAATACAGGCTAAAGGATAGGTAGGAACTATTTTGGCTAGAAATAGTGACTATCTTCCCTAAGAGTTTTAATCCACTACATTATTCAACTAAGACCAATTTCTAACAACCGATTTACACCACTTTCATCTATCCATATCTTTTGTTTTCACCCCATCCCATTAAACTTAATTAACAACACTATGGTGGGAGTATGCAACCCTTTCAAATATATTTTTTTGCACCCATTTCACACTATGCACCCCTATGATAGCCACCCTCAACTTAAGCGATTTGCCTTAGTTGAGGTGCACAATGTCCAAGAAGGACCAGGGCCAAAAAAAGGTTCATCGTAACATGTCCAGGACAAAATTTGGAACTTTTTCAACAATTTTTGCTACTCCCAACCACATCAATTTCACACGCCAATAACCAGACTTTGGGGCATCAACTTCATCTTTTTTCCTCTTATTGTCAAACTCCTAACTCAAATTAATTTTACATTAAAGCGCTTAGAAGCTTTTGGATCAAATTATGGTCTATTAAAGAACGAGTTAGGCTACATATGAGGCTAGTAAAATAACAAGATAAAGGCTCAATGGGTCTAGCTAAGATAATTTGCAAAGGTAGGTCAAAAGAAGACATGAACAATGGTTGTCAAACAAATGCCTAAATCATCTCCTAAACTTACAATCTTTATTTCGGTTTGCACACACACCAGGCAAGTTTTTGTATCAGTTGCAATAAGGAATATACAACAGTCTTACACACTCATGGCATATGGTCAACTCAATTAGGAGCATTATAGATTCTCCACCCAATAATTAAATGAATTCCACTAAAACCAACAATCACAACAAGAGTCACAACTAGAGCCTAGGTGTTTCAAACGTAATGATCCATCGCATACTCATGCTATAATGCCATGTGATCCACAAGAACATTTATATGCAACCAATGACTAATTTTCTCTTAAGACGATCATCATCCATCTATCATCAAGAAAAGCACCTAACTATGACTAAATCAAACAAACATCTAACAAAAAACAAAATAAACAAAATAACTAATCCTATCACAGAAGTATACTAAGGAGAAGGTACTAATTTCTTACAAAACAAGCAGCAAAGTAACCAGCCACCCCACACTTAATCTACTAACTGTCCCCAATGTAAATAACAAGCTAAAGAACCTGGCTAGTAGTACTCTTCATCCACATTAGGAGTCATGCAACCTTTATGGAGATCATCATCAAAGCCATTTTTCCTGTATTCATCACATCACCCATGTCAACCATACATAATAGAACTAACTATAATTAAGATAATGGTAGTGAAGTCACCACCCCACACTTAATTTGTTAGTATAAACCAATTAAGTGTTATTGTCGGGTACTCAGACTTCGCTGACATACACTTTGATATGGTGCACCAATATTAGTCACAATACAATTCACTCACTTCAATTTCCCCAATTCTATTTCAATGAAGAACTTTTTGAACAAAATTATGCCCTACAACTTCAACCATATAAAGATATACAGAACACCAACACTTTCACATGATTAATATTATATTCAACACAATAAGATGGAAACTAATGGCTACACAACTTCCATGTTGGCTGTGAACAATTCACTCACATGTACAAGCTCAAGTACTACAACAGTGGTGCTTATCTTCCTAAGATGTTCAAAATCCGTCTATAACATAGACATGGCAAGAATTTAATTCATAATCAAGAAATCAATTAACTATAACAAAAGGTCACAATAACTAAGGGCTAAGAAAGTAAAACTTACCTTGAATATGGAAGATTGAGGAAGGAAGGGGGAAATTCTTAAGATTGTTAAGCAAAGAGTAATCTTGAAGGACAAAGAGAATAGTGAGGGAGAAATCTTATATGGCTTGGGGATGAAATAAGGATGAATTTGGGAATTTAGGGTGTGGAGTCTATTAAAAGAATAAAATCTGGGTCGGTTTGACCCAATTCAAAGACGGATATATGTTGAAATTGGAAGGGTGTGCGCTGCATGGTCATCCCGTACGTGAAATAGTGAGCCTATGCAGTATGGTGTGTGATGCATATGTTATCGCACAAAGGTAATTGTGCGGAACATATGTTATCGCACAAGTTTAAGTGTGCGCTGCCCAAGGTATTGCACAAGTGAAACAGTAAGGGTGTGCGGTTGGGTGTGCGACGCACAAGCTATTGCTAACATTAAGGTGTGCGCCGCATAACGTGTCTCACAAGTTAAGGTGTGTTCCACACATGGTAACATATACTTGAGGTAGTGTGCTTAGGCTATGTCTTAGGCAACGCCTTTGCCATGGCCTATGTAAACTTGGGCTTCACATACCCTGTACTACACTCAAACTTGGACGCCATACACCTCATTCTTCATATAAAGTATTGAGAAAGGTCTGTACCGCGGGGCTTCACCCCCGCACTCCCACTGAGTTCAGTGGTGGGCTCTAGAATTGGGCCTATCAGCCCAATCCCTACGCGACCACCACAGACCTCATTGAAAATCACAAAATAAATTCGCACTGCAAAACTTTTTTTTGGTCAGTTTAACATAATTTGGGTAACAAATTATAACTCGAGCCTTACACATTTGACCACTCCAACTTACCTGTAATGTTCCTATTACTCTTAAACTTACCACCATTGATATGGCTCAATTCCAAACAAAATTTGGTACCAATCACCTCCTTAGTACTTCATGCACCTACACTTAATATAAAACAACAAAAATGATTAGAAAAATGGGTTGCCTCCAACCAAGCGTCGTAGTTTTGGTCGTGGCTCAATTCTTATTTTTGTATTTTTATTTAACATGATAAAATGAAAATAAAATGATGGGTTTCCTTTCATGCAGCGCCTAATTTAACGTCGCGGCATAAATCGATTATCTTGACTACTCAGACTTCATCAAGATACATCGATGATACCATTTGTACCTCATTTGTTGGATTAAGAAAATGCTTTATTCTAAGTTCATCCACTTTGAAGTCACTCACATCCTTGCTTACAAGTTCAACCAAACCAGTTATGGTCTCCACAACAAGCCTATCCTTAACTGGTACAGCTCACTCATCTTCGTAGAATATATCAACAATTGAAAAGACACTCATCTCCTTTTGTTATTTCATGGATTTACATACTTCAAAACTAACCTCTTTCCCGTTGAGCCTAAATTTCAGCTCATTTAACTCCAGGTCAACTAATACTCTCCTGATTGCTAAGAATGGCTTGCCCAAAATTATGGGTACTTCAAAGTCCACTTTGCAATCAAGAATTACAAAGTTGGCAGGAAATATAAAATCGACCACCTTTACAAGTACATCGTGTAGAATCCCAATCGGTCTTTTCACCGATCTATCAGCCATTACCAGTTGCATTTTTATGGGTGTAGGGTTTCCCAAACCCAACTTCTTATAAAAAGCTAGCGGCGTCAGATTAATACTAGCTCCCAAATCACATAAGGCCTTAGCAAAATCCAAAGACCCAACGTATAAGGGGTGGTGAATGCTCCTAGGTCTGCCTTCTTCTGCACCAGTGACCTTGTGGAAATAGCACTATAATGATAGAGATTATCCATCGGTTCATAGCTTACCTCTCTTTTCTTTGTCACAAGATCTTTCATAAATTTAGCATATCCTGGCATCTTCTGAAGTGCTTCAACTAAAGGCACGTTCACAGTCAATTACTTCAACATAGCCATGAATTTATTAAACTTGCCTTCATCTTCTTTCTTCTTTAATCATTATGGAAATGGGGGTAGTGGCCTTGGGATTTCAACTGGATTAAATTTTACCTCCTTTCGTATACCTTACTCCATATCACTAACATGTTTCGGCTTAGGTGGTTGTTCCACTTCCGCACTCTTTTTTTATGAACTTCCTAACTCCACAGGCACTACTGAAGATTCATCAACCATCTTCCAATCTATTTCGACCGCATTATTATGAGAGGATGCTCCCAATCTTGGACTAGATAACATCTTACCGCTCCTAGTGGTAATAGCCATACATGATCTATCGGTCCTTGAATTCTAAATTGTATTACTTGGTAGAGTCCCATTCTGTTTTTGGTTGAATGCTATAGATAATTGGCTTATCTGCTGCTCCAGTTGTTTAATAACGATTGAGTGCAAATTTACTAGTTGACTCATGGAAGATATGTCACTCTTTATAGTAGTCACCCCAGAATTGGTCGCCTCAACTCCCTTTAATAGTTTCTCCATCATGTCCTCCATAGACATTTTGTTTGAACTGGTGGCAGTATTATCACAGCTTCCAGGAGGTACATAAAGTCCACTCTTGTCACTTTTATTCTTCCAGTCACCTTGATGGTTCCAACCTTGGTTTCCTTGACCACCGGTCTGGAAACCCCCTGGTTATGCAAATAGTTAGCCTCTTCCACGATGTTTGATTTAGCTCCCTTACCGTAGGACCCCATAGCTTTTACCTTTTCTATATTCCCTGATAGCAAATGTTTCATGAGCAGATCCATCTGGGCTTTCATGTGAGCTATATCCTGATCACACTCCTCTTCTATCCTACGCTGCTCTGCTGATATTACACTAGACCTAGTATTGCTTGATACCAAAAAATATTTGGTTTGCCAAGCTCTACTTGTCTTAGTCATTCTTTCTAACATATCCGTAGCCTCAGTAAAGGTGATCTTTATAAAAGCTCCTCCAGCAGAATTATCCACTATTAGCTTTGTAAGTGAGTTCAAAGCTCTGTAGAATATTTCCATCAAGTGTTCATCAGTCATCTTATGGTTTGGGCATTGAGTTAACTTCTTTTTAAACCTCACCTAAGTCTCATGCAAAGCTTCATTAGCCAATTGCCTAAATTTGCTGATCTCATCCCTCAACTGTAATATCCTGGAGGGCGGAAAGAACCTTTCTAGGAAAGCTCCTTTCAATTGCCTCCAGTTTGTTATAGAATCAGGAGTCAACTCATTTAACCACATAGTTGCCTCTCCAGACAGACAGTGGGAATAATCTCAAATAAATAGCATTTTGTCCCACTCTAGGATTATCAAACGACTTATAAATATTGATGAAATTTACTAAATGTTGATTTGGATCATCACCAGGTAATCCACTAAATAGCCCTTTCAAATTCAGTTGCTGGATCATAGTATGAGTGATGTTGAATTTCACCCTAGGAGCTAGTGGTGGTAGAATGATTGCCCCTGTAGCTCCAGTTCCATCTAAATTATCCTCATCGTTTTTAATATCAAACTGCACAGCTTAGCGGTCTAGTCTTTCTCTGAATGGACGATTTTGATTTACAGATGCAACTACTCCCGTTGCACGCCTCCTATTAGACGAGTCAATAAAATCATCATCTCCCAGGTCCTCTTCGTCTAGATTAGGTACCTGACCTGGGTTATCTGTATTTTGTTGATTTAATTAAGCATTAGCCAAAGCGGCTAATCTTTCAGCTTCCTATTGATTAGTCATTCTTTCAATGAGATGAGGTTCAGGATTGAAGGGTAATAATGGTTCTCCTAAACTTTTGGTTAGTAGCATAAAAAACAATGAGCCTGTAACGAACAAAAACAACAGATAAACATAAAATAAGAATACTTGACTAATAGTCAATTAATACACATAAACTCAATCGACAACTGTATTCCCCGGTAATAGCGCTAAAATTTGATACGCCTAAATTGCACCTCTCTTACAGGAGAGTAAGCGGTTGCTGTCAAATATAGAACCCAACTAGGTTGGGGTAGAATCCCATAGGGAATATGGTGCTAATTAAGTTGTATGCAGATTAGTTGACTTTTAATTGTTCATTTCCATAAAACAAAAGGGGGAATTTGATTCAGTTCACAAATTAATGATTTCAGTTTAACAAGATGAAATATGTGTAGTAGTATTCGAATTCAGAGAAATAGCAAGCTAGGGTTATGTCCACCTTGTAGTTTTCAATACTTTTGAACTATGGGCTTTACGAATTCATATATGCATCGTGCTTACAGAGAAACGTATTGTATTTAATAATATAATCCTAGTGTTTCTCAACCATCAAGGACTAATTAACTTTAGTTCTCTCGAATCAAAAGTGTTTACAAAAATAATACGAAATCTCCAAGTAATTAATCCTGTTAAGGCATTAACATATGAAATGGGGGTTGGAAATCCTATTTTCCTGTCACTACTCTCTTTTCTAAACCTCAACCTTTCTATCGAACAAGTTGAGTTTTAAGGCACATCCTCTATGTTTGGAACCATGAGAATTCAAGATAAATGAAGAGAGTGTGATATAAGCAGATCAATACATAATGAATTCAAAAACCCAAAGTAATAGATTGTATGCTACAAGGCTTCCATAACCCTAACTAATAAACTTAGCTACTCATGAATAAAATGGAAATCACAATAGAAATATTCATCATACCAAAAACTAGACGATCTTGGTGTGTGAATAGTGAAAAAAAGAGAAACGTTTTCTCTCTCCACCCTAAGCCGTTATTCTCTTGTTCAAAATACTACAGAATACTGAATAATGATAAAAATTCAGCATCATGTCTTTTTAATAATCTTCTCTCATATTTGTCTTCTAAGTTCCTGAACTAATTATAAATGATAAATTAGTCTTGGACATAGTTTCTAGACGCCACATTTGGTCCAACAAGCTACTTTTCTCTTGTGTCATATGCCATCCATATTTCATAGTCCCATTATATCTCCATCTACCTCATTAATACCTGAAATCATGCTAATCGCATCGGTTAGCTCAATTACATAGAAGTAAAGTAAAAACATAAGAAACTAGGCACTTTGTTCTCCAAACTTAACTAAAATATGGGTAATCTATGATGCTTAGGCGTATAAATACACCCAAAATCAGTATCCACAACCCCATAAGAAAGTGGTAATATGTATCCTACGTTATGTATCCACGATATTAATAAGGTCAACATAAATATTTTTTTCTAAAGTAAATCAGTATAGTGCATCTACGCAAAATTATGTATACAATAATCTTTTTTATATGAGATAAAAAGAATGTAAAATACTTTATTTTGTTTTTTCAATGTTCAGGTATAAATCTCCATATACAATTCCATTCGCTATTAATATTTAAATAATATTATATATTTAAGAAAACATTAAATAAACATACCTGCACCATCCAGTGTAATTATCGAGAAGAAAGTTCCTTTATATGGTCTACTTAAATGTGCACCATCAACAACTACAACCGATTTGCAAAACTCAAAACCCCTTATCATTGAATGCTAGGCTATAAACAGATACATAAACCGATTATCGTATGACTTGTGCATTGCAATGTGTGAATTCAGATACATATTATTTAATATTTCAATGTATCTCAGCATCTGATGATACCTATAATTTGATCCACCCCTAAGCATCGCTATGGCACGCTCCTTTGCACGCCAGGCCTTCGTGTAATTTATATCAACACCATATACTTTTTTTATTTCTTCAATGATGTCATCGGGCGTGCGCTTTCTCATATGATTAACTAATTTAGGGGCTGTGAATTCACTTACAAAAGCAGTAGTCGCCAAAATATTTTTCAATACTCTATCACTAAATGGGCATGTATGTTCTGGATTAAATCTTCGAATGATAAAAACATCAATTTTTTGGTAACTGGATGCTTTCAAAGTCCATTTACAATCCTTATTGTAATATCGAAGGACATAACTGAAATAGACAAACTTAATATGATTAGTATTAATAAAAATTTTAAGTTTTTGTATTGACTGTTGGATATATGCTTAAAAATGGTACATGTACAAACTAACTTATCTACTATACATTACTAAACAGATTTTTCATATGTATTTTCTTGGTAAACAAATTGTAGAAATAAAGGATACACTACATGATGTTTTTCTATACATAGACATAACACAGTGTATGTATATTACATATAATTTACAGGTTCTTCATATGTATATAGCATAAATGTTATGGCATAGTAACTCATAACAGATTTAATCTATATACATATCAATGTTATGTGCACTGGAAGTAATATACATAACATTGTTATGTATATAACATAAATGCTTTGCCACGAACTATCACAACATTATGCCAGAACTAATACCAATACAAATAATCAAACAATTCATGTGATCAACATATCAACATTCTTCTCAAAGCAAAATTAACAACAACATAACATTCACGAAACATTAAACTGTTAGAGCGGTCATATATAAATTCATATATATAGTTTTCAAATATAGATAAAATTAAATTTTTAACACATAAAATTTAAATAAAAATATACCGTAACTTGAACTAAAAATAATACCTCTTTTTTTCTGAACGTTTTGCCTTGCAATTAAATTCATGTGACACCATATATTTAGACATCATTGAAACAAGCGTTGATTTATCCTTATAAATCTGTTTCACCTTCACATCAATACTCTTACTATCACAAATCAAGTTTTCAACTTCAAACTCCGGTACATACAAAGAATATTGATTTTCTGACTCAACGATAGAGAGAGCCAGAGTATCTGATTTAACCCCCTGAACACAAGCTACAACTCCAGTTTCTCTATCAAATTGGATGTCTTCTACACATTTATCCACGGTTGATATGCATAACAGATACATTATGAAGTCTGGCTGAGATTCTTCAACTCAACATAAAATCTAACACCATTATATCATTCCGGATACGAATAGATTCATTGTTGTCGACAGCATAACGTACATCAATAGATTTTTTACCTTTGTCAATGTCTAATTCAGCAGCAATTCACGAAATCAACCTCAAATAAGTTATCGGTTCTGCGACAACAACCCCTTCACTTTTATACTTTACATATTCTGTTTCATTTTTTCATTCACCGGAGTGCCTCAAAAGAATTGCAATATTCATCTTCTTGAATACAAATAAAAATATTTTTTCTTTCAAAGAGATCAAAAATCACTAATCAATTTTTTTTATGAATTCTGCTTTTCGGTTGATTTAATTTTTATGTATTTTTGTTTTCAAAATTTGAATTAGTAGAACTGTTACATAAATTTAGAGATGTTGTAATCCATTTTTTAATGTTACTGCGTTAATTGTGTGCTTAATAAAAAAGAAATCCGTTATTTTTCTTTTAATAGACGTTTAAAGATTTACATATACAAATCATTTTATGTGTATGACTTCTTTGTTATGTATATGAATTGGGAGAGAGAGTAAAATAATTAAGGAAGTAGGAGAGAAGGTAAATAAGTATAATAGGGTTGGGATTTATGTTATTTACACATAACTGTTTGTTAAACTGCTTAAATTAAAAATAAAATAGTTGATAGATGTATAATATATTATTGGATAAAGCATAAAAAAATTCTCTAAACTTGTCGCCACAATTTACTTTAGCACTTTAACTTTATAGGTAATTATTTACCCCCTAAACAACTTGTGTATATTAAATACTACCTCTAAAATATAATACCTCTCACAATGAAGAGTGTATTACACTCGCGCCACATCATTGTCATGTCAGTGCCACATCGTTACCACATAAAAAAATATATTTTAAAAAATAATTTCACTAATATATATTTTATATTATTAAAAAGAATACCCCCCCCCCCCCTCTTTTTCAAAAGACTCACCTTTTTTAATCTTCAAAACCACCACCACCACCACCCCAACACGCCCTCAGCCACCCCGCCAACCACCTGCCCTTCCTTTCTTCTTCTTCTAAACTCCATTAATACTTCTTATCCTAAATCATTGCTTTAATTTCTATTTTCTACTTCTAATTTCTCTTCTCATAACATTTTTCTTAGAAAAAAAAATGAATAATTCTTAATTGCATATTTGAAAATTATAACAAAGATTTTTTGAAGCAAGATTAAGGTTCTTTCTTTAGGTGACGATAGGAATGTTTGAAGAAGATGAAAGGGGTGGGGTTTTTTAAGAAGATGGGGGAGGGGTATTTATTATTTTATTATATTATATATAATAATTAAAAATTTATTAAAATATTCCACTAGCACTTTTAAAAAAAAACGTGCTTTATTTTTCTTTTTTTTAAACCACGTCAGTCACTAAAGGGGTAATATAATTCATCCGAAAGTTGTTTAAAGGGGTATTTAAATATGTGTAAAGTTAAAGTGCTAAAGTAAGGAGTGGTGACAAGTTTAGGGAGTATTTATGTTTTTCCCCTTTATTATAATTCATGTATAATATATGTATAAGTGTATACAATTAATGTATAATTATGTATACAGTGAGACAAAATAAACATTGAATTTGACTGAATTTGTGAAAAAATCTTGTTAATTTTTCACGACTTATACCATATACTTCACATTCTCATTTTGTAGTAACAATTCACCGTATGACTTCAAAACTATAAATCATGATATATAATAAAACCTAAAAATCAAAAAGATCTACAAATATTAATTTAAAAAAGAAAAAGGAAAAAGATAGCCTTTGATTTTTCTGACAAGTTCATTGCGCAACAATTTGCTTGTTTTGTTCAATTTTTTTCATAAATTTTCAATTGAAAGAGAAAACAGAAAAAGATGTTCAAAAAGAAAATCCTTTGTCAATTATTGATGTTCTGAAAAGGATAGAATGTATGCAGATCTTACCTCTACCTCAGATAAAGAAACTTGTACACAAATCTTACCTCTACTTCAGATAAAAAAATTGTGTACACAAATCCTACATCAATTTCGGATGAATTATATTACCCCTTCAGATAACAAAGTAGGATTCTGGAAAACAAAGTGTACACAAATCTTATCTCTAACTCCGATAAAAAATTATTTTTGATAGACACTCAGCCCTACATAAAATTGCAAAGGGCATTAAAATATAGAATTTCAGACTTAATCTACTTTACAAAAAATAAAATAAAGTATTTAATTCATAAAAGATGCACAAGAATCTTTGTTTGAACTAAAAAAAAGGGGGCGAAAGAACGTTTTGCCTTATGCAAAACTCAAACCTGAAAACCATGCACATCCTCTGTTCGATTTATTTTACTTGATCTTTTTTTAATTGACATATTCATTAAAAAAATATTAATTAGAAGTGTATTTTACAAATTTAACCTTATGGTGATGTTTTGAAACACTAAATCTAACTATTACTATATGTTAATTATTTAATATTGAGGGGAATAGGAAAAAAAGGTAATAAAACAGTTTTGATTTACAAAAATGAATAATTAATTTGAAACAAAGATATCTAGAAAAAGGTCAGATAAATTATGCAATAGATTTATAACACAAAGTCAAATCTATTCAATCATACGGAGAACCAAATAAATTCAAAGAGAAGACTTTATTTAATTGACTTCTAACAATGAGATTCATTACGGTCCTGACCTCTCTTTGATTTTTAAAAGATATATATACAATTTTACTTCTTCCTCGTAAATTTTTGAATACCTTTAATTATAGGACTACCTTAGCTAATTGCGTTGAGGGTGTTTAAAACGTAGGATATAATCGAACATAAATAAGATTTTATCAATATGCACAATATAGTTTTTTGATGAAAGATATTTGCATGAACACTATACCTCTGCTCCTGTATATTCATAATGAAAGTTTCAAAAGGCACGACGTATAAAAGGTGAAAAAATATAGAAAATAGATTATAAAAATACATGACACATTGATATCCGTAGAGTACAATCCGTATTTGATATATAACCTATCATGGAAGCACGGAATACCTTCATACTACAATAACTAACTTTACAAAGTAAAATAATTTATTTAAACGGTAAAAAAAGTGAAAGAGATAAACCATTGATCCCACCTCTCTTGTGTAGCATATGTGTTGGATAGAAGCACGTAGGATCCAATATCATCTCGACCCATCTCAATTAATCTCTTGGCGACAATCTCACCAAGTTCCAGATTTGAGTGGGTTTTGCAAGCTGAAATCAAAGTTGCCCATAGTGCGGTTCCGGAGTCCATAGGTATACTCTTGATGAGGTCTTCAGAATCTCTCATCAAATCAGCCCGCCCAAGAAGGTCAATCATGCAGCCGTAGTGAACTTAAGGCTTAATTCTATAAACTCTAGTCATCACATCAAAAGTCCGAGTCATGTAATTGGTGAATGTCGTTGCCGAAGACAAGCTTCCCCGTTTTCGTCGTCTCTCTCCGTCTCTGTCGCTGTTGTAGGTAATTGGCGCTGCTCTGCGCAATGAGAAAATCTGTTTTCTCTCTATATAAGAGTTCTAACCATAACTTTCAAACCAAATAGGACGAATAAATTTTCAGTTTGAATTTTTTTTTAGAGAAATTTAATTTGAGGAAAAAAGGTGAAAATACATTTTGTCTAGAAGTAGGGATTTTTAATGAATGGTAACAAGTTCGAATCACTTGTTTAAAAATGTTCACACTTTTAATATATTGTAGATAGATGTATGCATATATATAGAGAGAGTGTTGTAGATAAATGTATATATAGAGAGAGGGGGGAGGGAGGGAGAGACTTATATACTAATCAAAAAGTG
The DNA here is from genome assembly GCF_002878395.1 of Capsicum annuum. NCBI lineage: Eukaryota > Viridiplantae > Streptophyta > Magnoliopsida > Solanales > Solanaceae > Capsicum > Capsicum annuum. The sequence goes on along the minus strand of NC_061121.1, from coordinate 54,706,445 downwards.
GAAAGCCCCTTAGTTGAAAGTTGAAAGACCAATTTTTCATTAAATATTGAACGATCAATTTACCCTTCAATCTAAAATTAATCGTATAATATTTTACTCCTTCCCATTTCGTATTAGTTAGCCTTCTTTCTAAAATTGTTTGTTTCAATTAGTTGTCCCTTTTATAAAATCAAGAGAATATTATTATATTCTTTCAATACTGCCCCTATCATTAATGATTAAATTAAGTATATAAACTTAAATTTATACTTTCAAAACATAACTGATAAGGCTAATTTGGTAAAATAAATCCCTAATAATTTTTATTTTAATGGGTGTACCAAGTCCATAAAAGTCAACTAATATGAAACAGAGGGAGTATTTCCTAATAAGTAGAATTATATTCTAAATAATTTTAATATTAGATATAAATGTTTGGTTAACCAATTAAGTTCATAATTACTCCCACCGTTCGATTTTACTTGACATGTTCTGACTTGATACACCTATTAAGAAAAATAATTAATAATATGATTATTTCCATAGTACCCCTATTAAAGCATATTTACATTGTGTTTTGAAATTAATTTGGAGAAAAAATAATTAATGCTAAGGTAAAATAGGAAAAAAGAAGTTGTATTTTCTTAATATATCAAAAATTACATGTTATAAAACATAAAGCAAACACTACTAAAAGAAATTAAAAAAAAAAAACAAAAACCGACCACAGAAAACCGACCACAAATTGTGGTCGGAATTTAATTTTTTAAATTTTTTAAATTTTTTTAAAAAAAGCGACCACAAGTGGTAGCTTTTTTATTTTTAAAAAATCGAATAAATTATTAAAATAATTTTAGTATTAATTATTTTTATTTTGCAAATAAAAAAAAATCGACCACTGGTGGTCGGTTTTTTTGAAAAATAAAAAATTTAAAATATTTAAAAAATGTCCATTTTTTAATTATTTTTTAATTAATTTTTTCAAAAAAACTGAGCACTAGTGATTGGTTTTTTGAAAAAAAAAAATAATTAAAATATATATAAAAAACCAACCACAAGTGGTCGGTTTTTTGATTATTTTTTAATTATTATTTTTTTAAAACCAACCACTTGTGGTTGGTTTTTATATATATTTTAATTTTAAAAAAAAAAAAAAAAAAAAAACAACCACTAGTGGTCAGTTTTTTTGAAAAAAATAATTAAAAAAATAATCAAAACACCGACCACTTTGTTTTTTTTATGTTTTTTCAATTGTCAAATAAATAATAATTAATACTAAAATTATTTAATTAATTATTTCAATTTTTTAAAATACAAAAACTACTACGGGCTCAGTATATGTTATTTTTTGGTCTCAAACAATGTGATCCAAATAGAATTTAGATAATCAATCATACTTTTAATACATTTTTAGATATTTTAAGTTTTTAACTATTGTAGTTTATAATATTTTTTTTGTTTTCAAATAATATATGCTACTCTCCTTGTCCAAACTTTTGTGGCGTTGATAGTCAATTATATTTTAAAAATATTTTAAGTTTTTAATTATTATTTTTTATTATACTATTCTTCTATTCCAATTTAAATGCCATTGATATAATTTTGAGAGTCAATCAAATATTTCATATCTTTTAAAAAATTTTAAGTTGTTAATTATTGTTATTTATAATATTTTTTACTTAATTTTTGAATATATAACACATTATTTTTACTATTAGATATTTTAAGTTGTTAACTATTATAATTTATAATAGTTTTTATGTAATTTTCAAATACTATATGTTACTCCCCTTGTCCAAAATTTTATGGTACTATAGTCTATTGTTATTTTAAATAATCTAAGTTTTTAATTATTGTGGTTTATAAAACTTTTTCTTATATTTCAATTTAAGTGGCACAATGATTAGACTATAATAATTAATTAGAGGTGATATGGTAAAACTATGATTGAACAAAGAAACAAACATATGTCTTAAATTATTCACAATAAGTAATAAGAAGTGATATAATAAAATTACTACAAAAAGTACGAGTGATTTTAAAAAAAAAAATGGGCCTCATATAAGGCGTGAAATTAATTTAAAACATCAAAAGTTAACTTATTATTTTATATCTATTTTATTTTATTATTAAATATATATTTTTGTAATATTTAGATGACTTATAATAATTAATTAGGATGATATTTAGTTAAATTACGATTGAAATAGTTGAAGCAGACATGTCATATGTGTGTGTGTGTGTGTATAGGTGTGTGTGTATATATATATATATATATATATATATATATATATATATAGTATATACATATAATAGAGTGAACATATATTAATGACATAAGATAAACTAACCGATAATTCAACTGAGTATTTGTGAATTACGTTACATTGTATATTATTATGGGGTAGTAAAATCGGGTATGTAATGTATATAGTATGTATTTGAATGGTGATAGTCAATTGAATATATTTAAATATATATATATATATATATATATATATATGTATATATGTATATCTCGTGTAGTGATGAAATAGATAAACTATTTTGTGTCAATACAATATTGAGACACGTATATTGTTGAAGTTGTAATAATATAAGACAAGTATTACGAGGTATATATACATATATCTCGTATAGTAACATATGCAGCAATCGAAATCTTGATAATTGAATCTATATATCAAAATATTTTGAATAATGCATTGATATCATACTATTGAGGAAATAGATATACTATTTTGTGTGAATGTAGATACGTGTATATTGTTGAAGTTGTAATAACGTAAGACAAGTAATCGATAATTTATCTGATTAACACGTCGTATTATGAGGTATATATATTTATCTAATTAAAATTGATAATTTATCTGATTAACACGTTGTATTATGAGGTATAATATCGTAATTAAAATTTAATCAACAAAAAAATTATTGTAATTTGTAAAATTCATTGATATTATCATACGATTGAGGAAATGTACTACTCGTGTTAATGTGATGATAAAATAACTAAATATCTGATTTATATATATATATTTATATATGCATTGTATTAAATTAATTGGATATTATTATAAATATTATAAAATTTATTAACAAATTATTTTTGTATACGTAATCTATTTTAATATCGACATTTTTATTACATTTCCTAAAATAGCAACCCTGGTTCAATTAAATTTTCCCAATTCATTTACTTTCAAGCCATATTTTATATATGTCTATGTTAATTTTAGCCTAAATTCATTTCCAATTTGACCTCAAATTAAAATTCCCAATTTCAATTTCATTTGACTCCTCTCAATTTTAATCATAGCCATTGATCTCATCCGATCAATGGCTAAGATTAAATCCACAATTTATCACACTTTTAAACAAAATAAGTGAAACCCTAATTCTTTTAACAAAAAAATAGCCGCACCTCTCTTCCTCTCTTTTTGATCTCTTTTTCCTCTCTCGAACCTCTCTCTTCGATCTCCTCTTCCTCTCTCGAACCTCTTTCTTCGATCACCCTAGATATCAACGACGACGGAACCCAGCGCCGCCAGCCATCGACGAAATCAAAGTGCCGCCAGTAGCCATCTCCACCAACGCCGGTAACACCACTCGACACTCTCTTAGGCTCTTTGCGCTGAAATCTTAGCATTGAAGCTCAATTTTTTCTTTTGCTCTCAACGGGTAAGAATTTTTGTCTTTGCTCGAAGCCTCATTGTCATTCTTAGAAGTCTTCTTCTCCATTTTCAATTTCTGTCTAATTTTTAATTAAAAAAAGCTGATATGAAATTTGCCCACTAAATTTCATTCGGTTTCACAACATCATTTTAGATTTTAGCTACTCATACAGAAAGTAAATAACAAGAACAAAAGTAAAGTTATTGTATTAACTTAATTTGAAGATTAAAGATCTTTGTTCAAGAAGTAGAAAAAGTAAGATTATGAACTAGATGAAATAATAAACCTATAACTAAACAAAAACTAAGAAAGAATGTCAAATCTTTACAATTGAAACGTCACATGCCTATTTATGGTAAGTGGATTCTCCTTGCTGCTCTGCTGATTTTCTTTTAAGGGTTGTTGGACTCACATTTTGAATTTACTCTATAGGCATGAATTGCTTCATAGTTTGCTTCTCTTTGTTGTAGGTTCCTCTTTAGTTCTGGTCTTCATCGTCAAGTGTTGATCGTTGATTGAATTCATGGTCATTTATTTTGTATATTGACCATCATCTACAATGTCCTGATTGGCGCATTTTATGATCTTTTCAATGTGTGAATAGCCAACAATTGGCTATTTGAGATATTTCAATTTTTTTGGCCATTTGTTTATAATGTGCACAAATTACTGGCATAGGACTAATATTTTGAGCCTATTTAGTTTCTCTGCAAAACTGCTTTGGACTGTAACTTTGTTGTTTGAAGAGTGGCTGCAAAATTATTTCTCCACTGATAATTCTATGCTAAATATAAGGTCAAAGAGATTGTGGTTAGATAAACAGATATTATTCGAGCCTAACACATCAGATCATTGTTAAGTTCACTTCCAGTATTTGTAGTCATGTATTCCATTTACAGTTTCCAATAAAGAGTGTATCATGATCCATTTTTTATCCTTGAATGCACCTTATGCCATCATTTTTATCCCTTTTAGTAAGCATAATCATATTTAGCTATAGTGTTTGGGTAAAGGGTGCATCCCTTTTACAATTTTGCTAAGCTCATTATTTTCGATATTGCAGTTTCCCATGGGAGAATCTATAAGCAGATTGAAGCTGCTATTTTGAAATATCAAGAAATAAAGAAAAATATCAAAGGTATGTGGACATAGTGAAGCCGTGTGGGGCCTTGTGCGATTCACTATTGTTGTTATCTTTCTTTGATTATTCATATTGAAGTCTAGTGAAGCCATGTGTGGCCTTGAGCGATTCACTAGCATTGTTCTTGACATCTTGTTGGTGTTGCTGTTGCTTGAAAATTATATTGTGAACTTGATCTTGAATGTTTAGGGACTTGGTAGGTTGAAAATGATTTGGTAACTTGGTAGGTTAAAAATAATTAAGTGTAGGGACTTTAAGGGTAACACGGTAGGTTGAAAGTGGTTAAGAGTAGGAAGTTTGAAGGGGATTTTGTGTTTTGAATGTGACTTGTTTGACAACTTAGTAACTTGAAAATGGTTAAGTGTAGGGACTTTGAAGGGGATTTTTTTTATTTTGAATGTGGTTTGTTAGGTCACTTACTTGCTCGAAAATGGTTAAGTCTAGAGACTTTGAAGGATATTCTTTTGTTTTGAATTTGTTTTTGTTTTGATACTTAGTTGCTTGAAAATAGTTTAGTTGGTGACTTTATTTGTTGAAAATGCTTAAGTGTCGGTGACTTTAATAGTAAACTTTTGTTTGGAAGGTGATGTTGTTGGTTACTTTATTTGTTGAAAATGCTTAAGTGCGGGTGACTTTAAAAGTGAACATTTATTTAGAAGGTGATGTTATTGGTTACTTTATTTGTTGAAAATGCTTAAGTGCCAGTGACTGTAATAGTGAATTAGTGTTCAGGAGGTGATGTTGTTGGTTACTTTATTTGTTGAAAATGCTTAACTTTTCGTGACTTTAAAAGTGAATTAGTTTCGTTGGTGTCTTTGTTAGTTGAAAAACCTTAAGTTTTGGTGACTTTAATAGTGAACTAGTGTTTAGGAGTTGATGTTGTTGGTTACTTTATTTGTTGAAAATGCTTAAGTGTCGGTGACTTTAATAGTGAATTAGTGTTTAGAAGGTGATGTTGTAGGTGACTTTATTTGTTGAAAATGCTTAACTTTTGGTAACTTTAAAAGTGAACTTTAGTTTAGAAGGTGATGTTGTTGGTTACTTTATTTGTTGAAAATGCTTAAGTGCCGGTGACTTTAATAGTGAATTAGTGTTTAGAAGGTGATGTTGTTAGTGACTTTATTTGTTGAAAATACTTAACCTTTCGTGACTTTAAAAGTGAACTTTTGTTTAGAAGGTGATGTTGTTGGTGACTTTATTTGTTGAAACTTCTTGATCTAATTAGTTGAATCTGATTGATTGCGTAGGTGGAAGATGATTATAGCTGGATATATCTTCGGAACCATAATAATAGAATGGGTATTAGGAAGGAATTTGTTGCGGGTGTCAAAAAATTTGTTGAACTTGCTAATACACTTGATGTTTGGACACGTTTTTGGGTAATTCGTTGTCCTTGTGTTAGATGTGATGGTATAAATATTGTAAGTGAAGAAGATGTAAAGGAACATCTTTATAGAAAGGGGTTTCATGAGGACTTTTTAAGATTGCGTGGTATTCATGGTGATGTTGCGCAAAATAACTTTGTTGCTAGAGAAAGTAGTAGGTCTGTAGAGCATAATGAATATCAAGATACTAGGATGACAGAAATAGTGCATGATGCATTTGGGATGCAACACGGGGTTGACTTTAGGAAAAATGTTGAAGATGTTCCTAATAGCGAAGTGGGCAATTTTTATGAAGAATTCCAGGCTGCTAGTCATTCTTTTTTTGACTGGTGTTCGCACTCTCATTTGTCTGTTGTTGTTAGATTATTAAGTATTAAATCTGACTGGAATATTGCGGAAGGAGGAATGGACTCAATTATAGAATTTATTATAGAGTTAGTTCACCCCGACTTGGAGGTTCCTGATTCTTTCTATAAGGCAAAAAGATTGGTGTAAAAGTTAGGTCTCTCCTCGGTTAGAATTGATTGTTGTGACAATGGCTGCATGTTATACTTTAAGGGAGATGTTAACCTAGAGTTCTATAAGTTTTGTCAGCACCCTAGATATAAGTGTGGTTCTACGGGGAACCAAATTGCTATTAAGGCAATGCATTAATTACCTCTTATACCAAGGTTGAAGAGGTTGTATGCTTCCTACAGCTCAGCTCCTCATATGAGATGGCATAGTGAAAATAAAAAGGCCCCTGGTGTTATGTGTTATCCATCTGATGGAGAGGCTTGGAAGCATTTTAATGCAACTTATCCAGATTTTCCATCTGAGCCACAAAATATTCAATTGGGATTATGTGCGGATGGGTTCTCTTCTTTTTCAGTTGGTGGTGAGCCATATTCATGTTGGCCCATATTTATCACTCCTTATAATCTTCCTCCTGAAATATTAATGACTAGTTCGTATATATTTCTGAATTGTGTTATTCCTGGCCTGCGTAATCCAAAAAGCGGAATAGATGTGTACTTGCAACCTTTGATAGATAAACTTCAAATTTTATGGCATGAGGGGGTTGAAACATGGGACATCTCTCGTAAATAGATTTTCAATATGCGTGTATATCTAAAATGGACTGTTAACAATTTTCCTGCTTATGGAATTTTGTCGGGGTGGATGACCGCTGGAAAGATGGCTTGTCCATACTGCATGGAAAAAACAAAATCTTTCACATTGAGATATGGCAGGAAAAATTCATGGTTGGATTGTCATCGTTGTTTCTTGCCACCTGATCATGAATTTAGAAGACTCAAAGATACCTTTAAAAGGAGTAGAAGGGAACATGATGGTCGCCCTCCAATGTTGTCTGGTCACGACGTCTGGGAAATAGTTTAGGATTTGCCTAAAGCCAGCGAGGAACAATTGTACAGGCTTGATGGATATGGCGTGTCGCATAACTGGACTAGGCAAAGTATATTTTGGGAGTTAGAATATTGGCCAGATAATTTACTTAGAAATAATGTTGATGCCATGCATACTGAGAAGAACTACCTTGACAACTTGTTCAACACAATTATGGATGTCACCGGTAAAACAAAGGATAATCCTAAGGGCAGACTTGACTTACCAGAATATTGCAACCACAGAGAATTACACTTACAGCAGGGGCCCAATGGCAATGTTCTTAAGCCCAAGGCTATTTTTACATTCAAGTTGGACCAAAAGCGTCAAATATGTGAGTGGGTTCAAAGTTTGAAGATGCCCAATGTATATGCCTCAAATTTGGGAAAGAGGGTTGATATGACACAAGGAATCTTGCATGGAATGAAAATTCATGATTGTCATGTTTTCATGGAACAATTACTTCCAATTGATTTTATTGGTTTACCTGAAAACATATGAAAACCAATAGCAGAGATTAGTTTGTTCTTCAAAGACTTATGTGCCACCACATTAACAGAAGAAAATCCGGTGCGAATGAAAAGTAATATTGTTGTTATCACCAACAAGCTAGAGAAAATTTTCCCGCCAGCGTTCTTCGATGTGATGGAACATCTTCCCATTCACCTTGTGCATGAAGCTCAGCTAGGCGGTCCAGTTCAAACTAGGTTGATGTATCCATATGAATGGTAAGCATTTGCAACATATTTAAATGCATACTTTTTTTGTTAAATATAGTAAACATCTAACCTTAAGATTGTACAGGGCAATTGGAAAATTGAAAAGAGGTCGCAAAAATAAATATAAGGTGGAAGGCTCTATAGTTGAGGCATATCTTGCAAGAGAAACTTCTCAATTTTGTTCATACTACTTTCGTGATGAAGTTGCTTGTTCAAGAAACCGACCAAATTATCATCTGGACGACGTGAATGAGCCTCATTTGCAACCGAATCAATTTTCAATCAATCTGACTGTAAGTCTAAAAAACCATACCTCGCCGTCTCACTCCCACGGAGTGAAAATTTTCAACTTTGTATATCTTGCTAAATTGCCCTGAAGTTGAGCCCTTTCTGAAGTAAGGAGATTTAAATTTTAACATATCTTGTTTGGTTACTCACTCCCTTAAAGAAACTAATTTTGTATCCCATGTTGGATATTCAGTTCATTTAAGACTTAATTCCACGAAAATCAAGTGTATGCATCCTTTGTATCATGGTTTAAAAATGAGGTTCATCAGTGTATTAATGTTTCTACAAAGTTTAAACATTTACACATTCCTCAACTAAAATATATATATGTATGATATTTTTAGATACACCATTCACCAAATGCAGCTGCATACGATAATCTCTTGAGAGATAATTCTTTGGATCCAGTCGAAGCTAATGCAATGTCCCAATACAAAGTAAATGGGTTTAATTTTTCCATAGAACAACACTCCAGGTCAAGGAAAACAAACAAGAGTGGTGTTTGGGTTAAGGGTGATGATAATGTTGATTACTTTGACATCATACACGAGATCTTAGAACTGGAGTATGCTAGTTTCCCAATAAAAAAAATTATCCTATTTCGATGTAAGTGGTTTGATCCAAGAACAGCAGGCACAAGAGTACATAAGGAGCATAACATCATTGAAGTGAATCACAATAGGTCGTATCCTATTTACGATCCATTTGTTCTAGCGTAAAATGCTAAACAAGTGTTTTATGCTCCTTATCTGTTGCGCAATGACAAGTCTGATTGGTGGGCTGTGATCAAAACAAGGCCTATAGGGTGGGTGGAAGTTGAGAATGTGCTGAAGACTGCGTATCAAAATGAAATGCAGATTGATCACCAACTAGTGGATGTTGAATTAGTAAACGGTTTGAATCACCCGAAAAATATTTTTAAAGAAGTTACTATTGTGGAAGAAGAGGCTGAATGGGTTGGAGATGAGAAGAGGGTGAATGGTTTAGTGGAGAGTCTTCAGACGAAGAGGATTAGTTGTATAGGTTAAATTTATTATGTATTGATATGTAATATACTGTTTAAGTTTGTTATTTCCACTTTTCCATGATTTATATAGTAATAAAAATATTTTTGTCTATATCTCATGTTGTTAGAGCGATTTGAAGTGTGAATGAGTAACTTGACATTAGTTACTTTAAATGTTTTCTTATATATTCATTTTGTAGGAACTAACAACTTATTAAATTCACATAATTTAGATGTCAGGCAAAGGTGACAAAGGTAAGGGAAAATTAGTTGATACTATGAAACCAAAAAAGAAAAGAGAACCTCCGCCTTATAGACGACCGACAGGTATTCATATATCTGAGGGTCGGTTTGCTGACGCACCAACACGAGCATGTGGGGCCACTACATGGGTCTACACCAACCCATTCTGCTCCTATGACCGTGCCACCGCTAGCATAGTACTATCGGATGGCCGCTGGCCTCTCTAGATATCTACCATCATCGATACCCTTCTACATCAGTCACGCAGCTTCACATAGTGATTCTACTGGATCTATTGGGTTGTCGGATCTTCAGCTTGGAGACACTCCATCTGGTGCTTTCGATCCGCCCATGCCAGTGCATCCACCAACTCTTACTAGGCATCTAGGATACAGAGATAATTCTGCGAGGATTTATATGGTTTCAGTTGCAAGAGGGTAATATTTCTAAATATAATAAATTACTCATTTTTTCCATTACTATTTTAATGTTCCCGATGAAATTACCGTTTCATTTTGTGTTGTAGGTTTAAGCCGGATGATGGAGTTCGAAAAACGGCATGAATATGCATTAGTCGGCACTTCAACGACTACTGGATCAGCTGGCAAAAGGTTCCGAAACTTGACAGGGATAGAATGTTTAAAGAATTTAAGGTAAGGATTTAACTTATCGCCTACTTATTAACAATTTGTTAGAACACAAGATTGGATATTATATTTTGGTTGTAGAAATATTACTGGTGGGATGCTGCAAATGAATTTCTTATAAAGAGGAACTTTTTCCAAAGATGTAAAGGCAGATTTAAGGATCTATTGGATTATGCTCGAAAGAAATCGGTAAAACCTAAGTGGATTCCTGAACCTTTATGGCCACTGTATCAGTGCCACTGAAATAGCCCAAAATACCAATTGTTGAGAGGAAAAGGAAAGAGAGCCCGAGCATCATCTAAGGGTGGCTCCCTACATACTGCGGGTGCTAGAAGTACTCTTGCAGTGAAAGAAAAATTGGTATATAACTTTTACAGTTTTAATTCTTTGTTTCTATTTAAATTTTTTTATTATTTGAACATTGAAAATTTTTCCATATATAGAAAAAAAAATGGGTAGGGAACTACCAACTAATGAGGTTTTTGAGGTGACTCATCTGAGAAAAAAATTAAACCCGAATGATGAAGATGACTGGGTTGAACCTCGTACAAAAGTTGTCCACGTAAGAAATAAATTTTGAATATATGAATTTTTTTCTCAAATTTAATATTATTCAACTATAACAACTTTAGTATTTTTTGACTGTTAGTATTAAATTTACCTTGAATATATATAGGACAAATTTAGTCGTCTTCTTGATGAGTATCGTAGTAGTCTGCCTCCTGAAAGTCAGGGTGACCCAATACCCAGCATGTACGAAATGAGTTATGGAAAAAAGCTTCGGGTCCTGCAAATAAAGGTCATTTCTACGGATGCCACACTGAATATTTTGGCAATAATATTAGGAGTTTATCCAACCCTGCATACTCTAGCTCTTCAGTTGATGCAGAAACCATTGAAAGACTACAAAATATGGTTTCTCAACTCACTGAAGAGCTTGCTGAACAGACACAGAGGTATGGTGAACAGAGTGCGAGGCAGAAGAGGACGGAGGAGGCAACGACATCACAATTCAGGATCCTGGAGCAGCAGTTTAATTCTTTCATTTAGACTAGGGGTTATTCCTCCATGTCCTGGTGATTTAGTTCGGGCTGCAAAAGTTCTAGGCCCCCTCGATGATTTCAGCACGGATGATGATATGGAAGACGAGGACCAATATAATGATGATGACTGTTAGTTTTGTGATTTTTGTATGTCTTGTACTTTAAATTTAGACATTTTGTTGTTTAAAACTATTGTTGTAGTATTTTCGTACTCACTTTTGTTGGATATTTTGTATATGTTGTAAACTTTTGAAAATTTCCATTTATTTTTTTTTTGTTGTTGTATTTTCATTTTGGTTACTAGTGCTCTATATATTTGTTGTGGTTGTATGCAGTATTTGTGTTTTCAATTTTTTTTTAAATTCCCAGAAAAATCAACCACAAGTGGTCGGTTTTTCTATATATTTTGTTTTGCAAAAAATCGATCACATGGTCGATTTTTCTAATTTTTCTTTTGTAAAAAACCGACCGCATGTGATCGGTTTTGTCTATATATTTTTTGCAAAAACCGACCACTTGTGATCGATTTTTTATAAAATTAATTTTATTAATTTAACTAAATACCGACCACATGTGGTCGATTTTTATTAAATTAATAAGATTAATTTTATAAAAACCGACCACTTGTGGTCGATTTATTTTTTCCTAAAATTATTTTTTTCATTTAAATAAAATAATAATAAATTTTAAATATATATATATATATATTTTTAAAAAAAAACGATCACTCGTGGTCGATTTTTAAAAAGCTACAACTACTTTTCCGACCAAAAGTTTTGGTCGGATTGGTGGTCAAAAAATGGGAAAAAACGACCACTTGTGGTCGATTTTTGTGGTCGGTTTTCCTCTTTTTTTTAGTAGTGAAAGAAGAAGAAGAATAGAGAGTATAAAGAGTAATTCTTATTTCTCTTGAGGGATGAATTACAATGAAGGAAAACCCCTTTATTTATATGGAAAAACTAACCTTGGGGTTTTTAACTTTACCACAAATAGGCATACACAATATATGGTAAAGTAGGTATTCACTATATATGGTAAAGTAGACATTCACTATATATGGTACATTTATAACACTCCCCCTTGAATGTCTAATTGATAGATAATGTGCCTTGTTAAAACCTTACAAGAAAAAATTCAATGGGAAAAAAATCTAGTGAAGGAAAAAGAGTACACATCTCTAACAATACGCATATATGCTACCTCGTTAAAAACCTTACAAGGAAAATCCAGTGGGACAAAACCTCATAAGGGAAAAAGAGTACATTGCGTATTAACTCTCCCTAATGAGAATATCCTTGAGTCTTTTTATCCCGATCTTGTGCATCATCTTCTTGAAAGTTGCAGTTGAAAGAGACTAGGTGATTAAATCAGTCATATTATCACTTGAACGAATTTGTTGCACGTTAATATTACCATTCTTTTGTTGTCCATGTGTATAGAAAAACTTTAATGAAGTGTGCTTCATTCTATCTCTTTTTATGAATCCTCCCTTAAGATGTGATATGCATGCTGCATTATCTCTGTATAAAATTTTGAGTACATTGTCACATTTCAAACCACATATGTCTGGAATGAGATGTATCATGAACCTCAACCACACACATTCTCGGTTCACTTCATGAATAGTTATTCTCTCAACATGATTCGATGAAGTGGCTACGATAGTCTTCTTTGTATATCTCCAAGATATGGCAATACCACCACATATAAACACATAGCTTATTTGAGATCGAGCTTTATGTAGGCCAGATAAGTACCTAACATCAGCATGACCAATAAGAACGGGACTACAATCTTGCTAGCAACTTAACTGAAAAGGCTATATCAAGCCTTGTTGTATTTACAAGATACATAAGTGCACCAATTACACTAAGATATGGTACTTCCTAACCAATTTAAATTGATATATTTCTCATTTCAGCAAATAATCTATTGCTTTATAAAATTTTCCAAGAGTTTCAATAATATTCAAACCATCAATTTATCCTTTATAAGGATAATGAACAAGTTTCCCGAAAATTTTATATGGTTCAGGCATTCTGAATCTTTTATGGATTTTCATATAGATTTTTGTCAAGTGATAATATTCAACATTTCATGTGTGATATCTTCGAGTGGACTGCAAATCAAATAAGTTTTATCTTTATCAAGATGCATCCTTTCATATCACTTAATAAATGTTTCTACGCCAGCGTGCTTAAATTAACGAAGAATTCGGATGCTCGTAATCTTTCACAATATTGCACCAATATTATATCAAAGATATTGATGATATATTATTTCGTATAGGTTCATGGTTTGACATAACATTTTGAGATCTCATCACTTCATTATTTTTAAGTACCTGAACCTATCATAAGGTTTCGTGAAGTGTTATGTTGTATGCTATTCAAGAGAACATTGCCTTCTTATTATGATTATTTGGTCCTTATTTTTCAAGGTTATTTCATTTGGAACTGATTAATCTACCATGCTTCACGTATGTATAGACTTTTTCCTTTAGGGACACAAAACAGGAGCACTTACAGCTTAATATGAGATACTTTCGGTATTTGACTTGAATTATCTTTTGAAGAGGGTCTGATGATAATTCCTAACATATTTCTTAGCTGCCTATAATCTCCCCCTTATGTTAGAAAAACTAACATGCATCCTCCATCTTCTTTGAGGAATCCATCTTTGTGCATTATGGTATATTTATTAATCGTATACCGCACAACAAAATTATTAGATGGACAACGTATGGTTCTTGACTCAAAACCAACTTTGAGGGGGAATTAATTATAATTTATTAGTATAATGCATACAAGTGCTATTGTATGCAACATATCATATTTCATACCGACACACGAAGCTTTGTTCTCATTAGCAATGGTTTAGCTATTTATCGAAGGTATTCAATGTCAAACCATCATCATCAAGATGAATTGTCTTGATTACACAATCTAAAAATTATGCTCTTGACTCAATTTTGTTGAGCAAGCAATTTTATGAATGAAAAACTGCAGGTTGATAATAAATATACATAGTGATCATGTTATTGATGCATCTTAATAGATCACATGATAGGTGAATGGACACTTATTCACCTTTTATACTTTTCAGATTTTAAGAAATTCAATCCCAAAATTAGTTGTCCAACTAACGTATCATGAGAACACGCAACATTAAAGTTCATGAAGAATTTTTGAATTCTTCAACATATGTTTAATACTCAATATGCACATCTTCGAGATGTCATAATTGTTCATGTCAACTTATGAATTTATTTATACTAGTAAACACCAAATTTACCATGACATGTGTCATTTACTTTAGTAAACTTCTTGTTTACTGTGACATGAATTTTGTATCAATAAACAATAAATTCTTAGTTTATTATAGCATGTGATTTCATCATGCTTGGGTAACTTTTCACATTCATGTTTCTTACCACGGTAACTTGAAGATATTCAATCTTCTAATTATTTTACCTCTTTTAGAGGTGGATTGTGATATCTTCACAACAAAGAATACGTTGAATTGTATATACAGTCACATTCATCCCAGGGTATAGATCTGTATTTATAATAATCTAAATTCTCATTCCCAAGAATGAAATATAATCATGCCTTAAGCGTATCAAATTATGATAGCTACTACAAAAGCAAATTGAGGCATACATATGATTTATTGCTACCACATTCAATTCAAGGAATGAAGCATATTTAATGGGACATATTTCATAACTTTTCACCAAATACCCATTATTTTGCCTTAACCATCATAATATCATCAATACGGTGCATTAAGATTCAAACTCAATGTCTTATCCATATAAAGGCATCTTAGGCATAAATTCATGGGACTTGAACCTAATATAATATCATCTCTTTTGATAATATTATCCCTGAGAAATAAATTTAAAACATAAATGGTTCCAAATCAATTATTTTTCCTCAAATCCAACAATAATTATATCATTAGTAGCAAAAGACAAATAACAAAAGGAATTACTAACCTTACCTTTAGATTTATAATCTCACCTTGTTTGGCAGAGTCTCGTGCTGATAACGTGTTATAAAATATAAAGCAAAGAAGAAGAAGAATAGAGAGAATAGAGAGTAATTCTTATTTCTCTTGAGGGGTGAGTTACAATGAAGGAAAACCCCTTTATTTATAGGGAAAAACTAACCTTGGGGTTTGTAACTTTACCATAAATAGGCATATATAATATATGGTAAAGTAGGTATTCACAATATATGGTTAAGTAGACATTCACTATATATGGTACATTTATAACAAAGTAAAAGTAGAAATTCAATTAGAAAATTAGTCACAAGTAAAAACAAACAAAACGAAGAGAGTATTTCCTTATAAACCATATCTTTCATAACCTAAAAAGAGGTAGAATATGAGGAGTTGTATTGACAACACTATCGTCCACATTGATCTATAGAAAAACATAAAACACTAAATTGAACAATTAATAATTTCAAATTCAATAGTCATATCGACATTAACGAAAAAGAAGTCCAAAAGTTATCTATATATATAATCTATAATCTATAATCTATATCTATCAATAATCTATATCTATATCTATAATCTATATCTATGATCTATAATCTATATCTATAATCTATAATATATTAAAAGTGTGAAGACCCTTAAAATGTGATTTGAACTTTTTACCTACATTAAAAGTCTCTGCAATAAACAAAATTGTCTTTTCATGTTTTTTTAATTTATTATTTAGTCAAACTGAGGACTCCTAAAAATATATGGATAGAAACTAAACACTCGTAAAATATATGGGATAGAAACTAAGGACCTTTGAAATATATGAAAAGAAATAGACATATATATATATATGGAATCCTAATTAAATAAATATACTAAATTTTGGTTATTAAATTTCTTGAAAGCCAGGTGATTCAAAATAGAGATTCAGGTCCTCTTAAATTTATTAAATTTCTTGAAAGCCAGGTGATTCAAAATAGAGATTCAGGTCCTCTTTTTATTATGACTATAGTTTTTACTTGTTTTAAAAAAAAAAAAATTGTCCATGCCAATCTGTTATACGTAGAGGTGCCACTTCTCCATAAAAATAGGCTTTTTGTTGCTATTTTAGTCATTTTGAACTTCTTTTTTCTGTGATTTACCTAATATTTTTCCTTTATAGGTAGGAGTCTATTTATCTTTTTCTTTCAAAATTTTTCATGTTTTAGCTTTCTTTTTGGTGTTGGAATTCTATAATATTTTCTTTTTTTTTTTAAATTCCTTGTTGGTTTCGGCAACATTTACGTTTTTAGCTTCTTTTTGGTTTAGAGTCTTCTATATATATATATATATATATATATATATATATATATATATTATTGCACAATCTCATTCATGAACTTTATCGTCAATGTTGCTTCTGTATTTCTAGATTTTCTTCCTTTAAAATTTTTTCTTTTATAGTAGATCTTAATGTTTAACTTATTACTTCTTCTTATGCTTTCCACTAGAAATATATCTCATATGCTTTATCAAAATTGCAGTTTCTTGAAGTGAATTTGTCCAGAGATATATTTTCTAAATTTTAGATTGATTTTGAAATTTACAGTAATAAATAGTGTATTTTTGATAAACAATTGCAAATTGAGAAATTTCCTTGTGAGTTTTGTTTATACTGTTTCATATACAATTAGTGATTTGAAAGTGAATTATTTGTAATTTCGGATAATTATTTGGATAGTTGCATTTTGTCAAAAGAAATTGGTTGGTCATTTTAAATTCATAATAATTAGTAATGAAATTGACTTATTTATAATTTTGGATAATTAATTGGATCGTCACATTTCATTAAGAAAAATTGATAGGTCATTCTAAATTCATAATAATTAGTTAATTATCTTATTAATTAAAGTTTTTTTATCTATGCTTTATGATTAAAAAATTACGCGTGAACTATGTTCTGAGGATTATTCGTGGGATTAGATATTTAAGAGATTTGATTTTTATTTATTAGTTGTTTGGCTTATCATTAAATATTTTTCATCGATGGTTGTAGGTATAAAGAGGCCATCAAAAATTTCGAGAATTGCTCTTTTTGATTTGAGGTAAACTGGAGAATTTTTTCTTATTTTAATGTAAATCTGTATATATACCCTCTCTTTTTATTTATTTATTTATATATTTGCATTACAATTTGAAGTGTTCAGTATCTGCATAGGAGCTCGACTGAATCCAAATTCATATCAAAAAGTTTCATATTAGATGTTACGCATTCTTTATCAAAGGTGATTGGGACTTATTGTTCAATAAAGTAACAGTAACTTATATTATGATCAAGAATTATGTCTTTATTGGGTGAACTTGGAGAAAATATCTAAGATATAATATCTGTAAAAATAGAAATAGATGAAACAATAAATTCATGTGTACTGGCCCATTGTAAATCTTTAAGTATATGCATGAAATTTTCTTACTAAGTGCTTGCGTGGTTTATGTTTATATTTGTAAATTATATGGCATTATAATTTTGTAAATGGGCCATTTGAATAAGTTACCTACCGTCATTATTGCTCTCCAGTCACATCATGTTTAGCCTTACTTTTCCTATGCAATAAATAAACAAAACACAAACATTCATTTAATTAGTCTTAACAGTGATGGACCGAGGATTTAAATTTTGTGGGTGCTTAAAAAAATTAAAAACTAAAGAAAAAAAAAAGTACCTCAGTAAGGTTCGAACCCGAGACACCTCTTCAATGGAGAATCTTAAAATCAACATAAATGTCAGTGCACCCAACCAACTTTTTATTTTAGTGGGTGTTTTTATATGTTTTATACCTATTTTCGTATATTTTTTATGTAATTATACCTATTCCACGTCGAGTTTAATGGGTGTCGGACCCCAAAAACGTAGGTCCGCTCCTGAGTCTTAATTAAAAGGAGGAGTACTATTTTAAAACTCTATAAGGCATGAAACCTAAAATACTCTGAAAAGAAAAAGTACTTGCTGGCTCAATCGGTGGTGGGTGTAAAGAAATTACACAAAAAAATATCCTCCCATATACATACATACTCTAGCAGAGATACACGAATCCCAGTTGTTTATTTATTTATTTATTTTAGTTTTTTTCAATATCTCTTTTAAAAAAAATACTCTATTTCTAAATTTTTACATGTCATATTTAAAACTATAAGATTAAAGTATATTTTAATATATTTCACTTGTCTGTAATAATTTAAAAAGACATTAGAAAATGTATGGTGAATTATCATGTCCTTCTTCATGTACATTTTTTATCTTAAAATTAATGTTATCTTTTAAAAATTATTACTTAATAATATAACATACACACAACAATTTGTTCTTTTGATATTTATTTATTGTTAGTTAACTATATACACGTGCAAAGCACGTACACCTAAATTAGTTACTTCTAATAAAGATTCCTTTTCTCTAGGAATTCAATGAACACATTGATGAGTACATAACTATTTCTTCCCTTAGAGATGACCTTCGTTTTCCAGAAGTGGACTATTAAACGTCCAAACAAATCACGGTCATAATGTTCAAATAGTGACATTTTGGTTATTTTTCGATCTTCTTTTAGTATTCCTTTAAAGTTAAATGACGTTTATATTCTTTTAAAAAAATTTATAATATTCTTTCTCTACCTTTCTATCTTTTTTTTTTAATTAAAGTCGGGTCATAGGCCCATTTTATTAAAATAATAAAGAGTATCCAATTAAAATTACATTTAGACAGGTTAGGCCCAAAGTTAGCTTCACCCGATTTGACATATCAAATACCAACAAGAAGAAGCACTAGGGTAGCAATAAGAAAATTGCTTCGATTTCATCCTCAGCTAATTCAGTAGTCGGAGCTCCAACTCCAGTTGTTGCCTCTCGACCAGCGGTCCAGTCCATGTGTTCATCATCTTCTATCTCCATTTTTATGAAGCTAAGTCTCTAACTTTTAGTTCACTTTTCCTCAATTATTAGATCAGTGGGTTGAGCTTCGATGAAGCTGATACCACCACCTCCATTAGCGATTAGAAATAGAAACATTAAAGGTTTGAGTATGATGATAGAAATAGTGTTTTAGATTTTATATATATATATATATACACACAGAGACACTCATGATTAGATCTGAGTTATCTACTGTTTGAATGCTCTGACCTTCGACATCCCATTATCTCACTGGAGGTAGGTGTCGTATTCAGCAGAAAACTGATTGGATAAAAGAAAGTGAAAAAATTACACAAAAATTAGAAAATGTAAAAAATACTGAAGATACAATAGAACTGGTCGTATTTTCAATAAATAAAAAGGAAATAACTATATTTTCAATAAATAAGATAGAAATAATTAAGAAAAAATTAGAATAATTATATAGTGAAGATCTATTAAAAGGATGGGAAAAACATAAAACCACTATAAAAATTGAATTAATAGATAAAAATAGCATAATAACCCAGAAACCATTAACATATAGTTTTGATGATTTAAAAGAATTTAAAATACATATAGAAGAATTATTAGAAAAATAATATATACAAAAAAGTAATAGTAAACATAATAGCCCAGCATTTATAGTAAATAAACATAGTGAACAAAAAAGAGGAAAAAGTAGGATGATTATTGATTATAGAAATTTAAATGCAAAAACAATGACTTATAAATACCCAATACCAAATAAGATATTAAAAATAAGACAAATACAAGGATATAATTATTTTAGTAAATTTGATTGTAAATCAAGATTTTACCATTTAAAGTTAGATGAAGAATCTAAGGAATTAACCACATTTACGGTACCACAAGGATTTTATGAATGGAATGTACTACCATTTGGATATAAAAATGCACCAAGTAGATATCAACATTTTATGGATAGTTATTTAGAACAACTACCTAATTGTATAGTATACATAGATGATATACTATTATATACAAAAACTAAAGAAGAAAATTTAAAATTATTAGAATAGTTTACAGATATAATAGAAAAATCAGGAATAAGTTTAAGTGAGAAGAAATCAGAAATTATGAAAAATCAGATAGAATTTTTGGGAATACAAATAGATAAAAGTGGAGTCAAAATGCAACAACATATAGTACAAAAAATAATAAATTCAAAAGAAAAATTAGATACAAAAAAGAAATTACAATCATTTTTAAGATTAGTAAACCAAGTAAGAGAATATATTCCAAAATTAGCAGAAAACTTAAAACCATTACAGAAAAAATTAAAAAAGGATATAGAATATAACTATAACGAAGGAGATAAAAAACAAGTTCAGAAAATAAAAATACTTTGTAAATAATTACCAAAATTACAATTTCCAGATGAAAATAGAAAATTTATATATATAGTAGAAGCAGATACTAGTGAATGTAGTTATGGAGGAGTACTTAAATATAAATATGAAGGAGAAAAATTAGAACACCATTGTAGATACTACTTAGGTAAGTTTAATGAAACAAAAATAAAATAGAAAATAAATAAAAAAGAATTATGCTCATTATATAAATGTTTATTAGCATTTGAGCCATATATTGTATATAACAAGTTTATTGTACGAACAGATAATACACAGGTACGTTGGTGGTTATCAAATAAAATACAAAATTCAATTACAACAAAAGAGATTCGGAGACTAGTTTTGAATATATTAAATTTTACCTTTACAATTGAAGTAATTGGTACTAACAAAAATGTTATTGCAGACTATATATCAAGACATAGCTACACAGACTGATATAATAGAAGATGATGCTTTAGAAAAGATATTCAAAACCCTAACTACGCGTTCAATGAAAGTGGACAGTATGGGCAATGAAATAGAAAAGCTAAAGACTAATGAAGATAAACTGAAGTCTATAGCTACAAATCATCTAACTCAGCAGTGCGCAGAGCTATATCGATCGGAAGACATTAAAATTTCAGAGCTAGAAGGAGACGTTGGGGCACTCCTTAAAACCCATAACGTTTACCAATCTACTTTTGCAGGTACAAGCAAAGGAGTTAGGAAAAATACAAATATGAACCTAAACAAGCTATTTGATAAACTATATATTCCAAATACATCAAAATATCCCATGTTTATACCCCCAAAAATTACCACATACCGAGGTAGTTTAAACCAAGACAAAAAGACCTACAACTACACAGCCCGAACATATATAGAAAATATCTACAATGTACAAACCTTTTTAAATACTAACCCCAGAGCTATAAACATCCAAGAACCAGATACAAACCATATAACCCAAAGATTGACCGAATACAATAAGCTAATTGCTTTACCTAAAACCAAACCAAGTCTAGTTAAAACTTGTTATGAATATGGACTACTCAGTACTGTATATACCTCTGATGGAAATGAGATATCCAATATACCGGAAATATATGAAGCATTTAGCATTTTTAAAAGAATAACCAAAGGTACCCTATTTTTTATAAAAATTTACACGGCACCAGCAGAGATATTATATGATGAAGTTAAAAAACCCATACAAGTTGTAAAAATAGGAAAGAAACGAGATATGATTATACCACAAGATATTATTCCACAACCAGAAATACTTAGAATTGAGATACTAAAATTCTATGCGAATAAGAGCATTATCGGACTATCTATAATTTTGCAAGAGCTAGCAAACACATGCGCAACCAAAATCCCATATGGAGTTATTATTCAAGAAATCATGTACTAATATATTCAAATTCAAAGGAATTACGAGAAATAGATATGGAAACTATTAGGCAATGGATTTTGACATTGCTCAAACCAGAGACGGAACCTATCGCCAGAGCTATCAGAGAAAAATTTATTTCAGAAGAGTTATTAACCAAGTATTGCAAGACAATTGGACATAAATATCCAGATCATAAATGTTCAAAATGTAATGGAGGAGATAATGATATCCCAGAAGTTCAGCTAGAATAGAAGAAAAATCAAACAAGAAGATACAAGATAAGAAGCAATAATGGAGATATGGAAAAGCAGCAGATACGACAAAAAGAATATATCAACGGAGTAATAATAGAAGACAAACTATTAAATTGTGAAAGCGACATGTAAACTTTCACAATTTGCTTTACGTAAACTATTGAAATCTTTTGTATTGGTTTTTGACTATTATTAGTCTAGGAATTAATAACTTTTGTCTTATTAGAAGACTTTTGTAATGTAAACTAGATTAGGTAGATAATTTTTTTGGAAACGAATAAAAATAGGAATACTCTTGTAAAGTTTCAGTCTATAAATAAGATGAACCGAAGGCATTGCAGAGCAAGCCTTCATGAGTTGAAACACAAATACTCTCTCTTGTCCACAACAAATATTTTGCTTAGTTATTAAAAAGCAGGTATATTTCAATGAAAAAAGCTATGGAGGAACAAAACTTAGAAATATCAAACCTACCCGAACAGGTATATTTATTTATGATTATGAATTTAACTATTCATAATCATAAATAAATATAC